>NW_028262402.1:33535286-33687786 GCF_047370975.1 Nipponia nippon
AGGGATGCACCAGCCAGATACTTGAGTTAGTAAGAAATGTGACGGTGAACAGAAGGGCCTGACAACACCCTTCTCCCTTGGGCTGCACTGGACTGCAGCTGAGCTTGGCAGGTAGGGAGAGAGGGCACCTAAAGAGAGGAGTGAGAGGGAACATGGATGCAGAGACCAGGAGAACCGCACAATGTAGAAGCAGGAGAGCCAAGTGAGATCCCATGTGGGTTAGTCTGGTTAGAGCTTGGTAAGCTGGTGTGAACCATAGCAGTAACCCAATTACTTGGCTACCTTCACATGCCTCTCTGTTACACTGTATAGATCTATTCTGAGAATGCAAGGGAAAGCATGAAGAGGATTTTTTCACTGACAGTCTCCTGATAAGGTAAGTTTTTTTCCCCCATTTCAAGAAATGAACTTGATAATTGCCTTCTGCTGTTCAGATCTGTCACAACTTACTTTTTGCTGAAAACAGGCCTGCACAAAAAGGTTGTAAGAAATTTATAAGCTTTGAAACCTGTAAGATTCTGAAGAGATTTTTTTAAACTAGTAGCTTTTATAAACGGTTTTGTATAGTGAGACTTTTGAAATCTCACTGAAAACAGCAATGACTTAATTCTGTTAAGGCTTACAATGAAACTGATGAATCCTCTGTATGAAAGGTGAGAGGCTGATAAAAGTTGCTGAACATACATACAAGTATAATTTCCTATTTAGTTCAATCTGAGAACGCCTTCTGTGATGGGGAAATATTTATGGTGGAAATATTGTGATATAGATGTGAGAACTGGATGAAGGCAGACTTTTCACCTTCAGTGAACAGCCACTAAGATATGGGCAGATCCATGTAGCAGCAGCACCCTATACCCCTTGTGAAAAATGTGGCTACTTCGCTTCTATAGCATGAACTCTGGTAGAAATGAAATAATCACTTAGTGAAGGAAGCAATTAAACTCCTCTAAGAGAAGGACCTGGACCTATTCTCATCTGTCTCTGTTTTGCAAGGTTCCAAGAGGTCTCTGGCCACCTGGAACTGTACAAATGAATTGAGCATGGGTTTTGATTTGAACCTAGGTGATGGCTGAAAGTTCTCAGACCATAAAAGCTCAAAATAGCAATGGTAGAGGCAGGCACAGCCCGATGCAGCCATGCAACTGACAACATCCTTTCTCTACCAGATGAAAAGCATTAATTTGTAAGACTAATACATGCAGAGAGTAATATTGACCCCTTTCTTTCCTGCCTTGTCCATATGAGCTCTGTAGGCTGTCAGTAGAAACAGTGCAGCACGGTGTTTCGGGTATAAAGACAACAAAAAGTAATTTACAGGAATTCTTCATTCCAGATGGCTGCCTTTCAATGATTATTATTTATCTGCTAATTATTGAGAGAATAAATACATATGCAACTGATTATGATACTGTTATATTTCTTGGTTTTAAACTATATGATCCTAAAATTATCTCTAAGGGTTTCTTACATTTTACAGAAACTAATAGATCAGGGGAATAGATGGAATGAATGCTGCTGCAAAGACTTCATAGATCTTCTATAAAAGGGTCCATTTCACATTCAGTGGCAAACTGCTATAGAACATTGAACTTTTGAATCCAGATGGTGTTCGTGGTGCTTCATTTTGTGTTTATGGACTTTTCCTGGTGGAGGTCTATTCTATCTTATAACTATAATGAGTGGTGCTATAACAAGGTATGGAGTGACCAAATATCAGAAATGGAGGTTTGGACAAACTGTTCTGGTAAAATGTTAGCAGTTTCCAAATCTAGATTTTTTTTTTTTTTTCTGAATGTGGAAGAACAGAGAAGGAAAAGGATAGAGCTTTAAGACTTTCATTTATCTTGTTTTTCTGTTTAAGTTAGAGTTCTTGAAGAGTTCAGGTGTAATCACAGCCTTCTGTTGCAACAGGAAGCACCATCTGCTGAGGCATTCTGTAAGCAATATAACGTCTCTCCAGAGACAGTTTAGCATTCAATTCACAGAGAAGGATGGCAGGGACTTGTAAACAAAAGAAGACAACTGAAGCAGTGAAGAATGGGCTGTGCTCTAAAGATTCAATATGTTTCTTTATAGCTGAAAAATCCTGTAATGCTATAAAAGCCTGGCAGAGCTCTCTGATGTATTAATTGTGGCTTTTTTTCGCTCAACCCTGCTATTTGAAAGCCAAAATGTAATGCCAAAACATTGCTTGCTTTTTTTTTTTTCCACTGAAACCTTCAAGTTTGTATGAGTCTGGCCCGAATTATGTAGTAAATAATAATTATTTAGAGAAAGGGAGAGAAAGCTTTTAATTGCAACTCAATAGTAATTAAATAGGCAGGGTATGCTTATGAAAGAATAGGTATTGGCTGTCAATGCATATCCAGTTATGAAGTCACTTGGAATGAACAATAGCTTTGCTAGATGACAAATGGCTAAAGTAAACACTTTTTATATCTTTTCATAAAATATTTTAAAGCAGACCAGAAAAGTGGTTGTGGTAGTGGGGAGATGAGATTGAAAGGAGACTATTTCCTGTTTTGAACTAAATCAAAGTATCAGAATTATCAAAGACAGATCTTTAGAGTATCTTTTAGTATAAGTCCTTATTTGTCTTATATTTAAATGAAATGAATGCCAAAGGTACTGCAAGTTTAGGGCATGACATTAGATGTTATAGGTTCTTCTGGACAAAGCAGAAAGGCTAGGTCTTCAGCAGGTCTAGGATCTATTCTATCAACCATTTTAAAATAACAAAACCTTGCTTAATCACTGTCTCATGTAAAGCACATATTCAGCATTCAGGAAATTTCAGCATCTTCCATTACGTGGCAGCTCCCCTTAATCTTATTGAACAGGAAAATACAGTTGACGCTATTGTCTGTCTGTGGTAATACAAGTATATGTGAACTGTGTGTTTTTCATGTGCTTTTCTACCTTAAACATTCAGAAGAATATGTTAGAATTTGTATGATGAGAGCTGGAGGGCGGGGAAAGGGGAATAAAAGGAATATCTTTGTTAATTGATTTGCATTTCATGATATTTATGTTGTATTAAGTTAGGCAACATCTTCATAGTTCTGGTGCGAAGTACTGGACATTAAGCAGTCCAGTATTTGCTTTCTTGAGTTTGAAGCTAGCATTGAGGCTGGTTTGTCACTGAGAAAAGTGAGAGTCTAATCAGGGCAAGTTATATGTGATATAGGCAGCTTTCAACTAAATTAACACTTTAATTATGACATAAAATACATGGTTGTTGGTGTGAACTCTCTAAAAATCTCAGCCTTATTTTCAAATGGTGCAATTTACCATGAGGGCCTGAAGGTCCAAGAGGATTATACGTTGGCCCTCTACTTCTGAATGAAATTCTTGCATTAGGTGTTTATATTTTGTCAAACCTAAAAGAGAAGAGGTACCTTGGTTTTGGCTACTGCGCTAACTATGATTCAGAACATGTCATCATTTGTATTATATGAGCTGTAGAGTCCTCTGGGCTGCAAAAGGTCTCACCCAGTGCAAAGGAGACCATGTGTCTTCATTTACAAAATGACAACTGTAGTGACTTTTACTAATAGGTGTTTAAGAGGGAAACAAGGAGAGGGAAGTAATAAGTTCAAACTATTCACAGAAATCAGAACCCTGTGTTGGGGGCACAGAAAAAGTATAGTTTAAAAAGCATGATACAATGGACACATCTGCTGCAAATAGATCTTCTAAAAAATGAGAAGAAATCAAAATATTCAAATCTACCTCCCCTTCCCTCAGATCTGCTCTGTTCATTCAATGATTAGTAGGTTTCCATTCATGCCTGAGGTCAGTATTCTGATCATCTTCTAAGAAAAAGGTGCTTCACTATGTAAAAAACAATAAACAACGCTGTGGAAACTAGAGAACCACAGGTGGAGAGTAGAGCTTTTTGAGTCCAAATCACAGAAGAATGGGATCAATGAAATCAAAGTGTTAGAGGAATTAAGACATGGTGGCCCTCCTCTGATTTAATAATCCTTTCCAGGAGAACTTAAGAAATTTTTTTCTGTCTTGGTGCATGGAAATAGGTTTCTGTTTAGATCCATGGTTTTTTTTTTTTTTTCCCCTGATGTTGTCTTTGATATATCAGTGCTTTTTCTAAGCCCTGGGAGCTATAACTGGAAAAACTATAAAACAATATAATGGTTTCATATTTAGAAATGAGCAATGACTTCAGGATTTCCCCTAGAAACTAGCGCTTTCTGGAGAGCTGTTTGGCACTACCTGTAATGCCTACTGTCAGGCTTATTTCCTTCCTCTAAGAATGGGCGACTAATTTGTGAAAGAGGCAGTAATCTCTTGTCCAGATTTATTCTGAAGTGTCTTTTTCCCCTCTAAAAAGCACTTCATGATGGATAATAGCAAATAAAGATAATGGGATCTTTGCTTAGCTTTCCTAGACTTGCTGTAGGCTGGCTTGCAAAAAAGGAAAAAAAAGAATCTTTGAATAATTGTAGAAAGGCTTATTTTGTAAGTCTGAGTCTTAGACTTCTAAAGCCCCGCAGGAGTTTTTTAGCATTGCCTGGGATCCGTTCCCCTGTCATAAGTTAACCCTGTTAACTACTTAGAGTATCCTGGAGTCCTACTGTGATGTGCAGTAAACTGGTTAAGACTAAAATGCCTTTAGGGACTTGCATATTGCATCCTCTTAATCCCCTTCTTTCTTAGTTTAGAGATCATCCATGCAGAGACCTGCTTGTTCTCTACCTAGAAATTGTCCTGTTGATGGGTTTAGGAATTATACTGATTTAGGCTTTTTAGGCTTGAGATTTACAATGTTCATTCTACCCTGCTCTCATTAATCCAGCAATATCTCTGGACTGCCATCTGAAATGACATCCTGGCACATCTTAAATAAGAGGAATTTGTACTTTTTTGGATTTTCCACTCTAGGAGTGTATAATCAAGAAGCCTGCCAATTGCTGGTAAAATGTCCTTTCCCTCTAGTTGCATGGTTCATGTTTTCATAACTTTGAATCTTTTTACTGTTGAGAAATGTCTTTGACATGAAAAGGACACTTTGAACAAAGGGTCTAACCCAATATTATCTGAAAGTGTCACCCATTATTGTTTTAAATAACACTTTTGATTGCTATTGCTTAAAGAGATTTGAGACCAATACTGTTTTTTCCTCAGCTTGTCTACTATGCATATGTTGTTTTAGTAGGAATCTCTGCAGCCTGAGGCATTTTTTCTGTCATGAAGTTACTTAAGTGAAGGGAATTTACAGTTAATAATTCCATTTATGTCCTTCATCTGGAAGAAAGAGACAGAATTAGTTTTTTTGTCTTTTAAATTAAAATCTCTAAAATAAGCAATAAACTGAAAAAGTGCAAAACAAAGCAAAATAAAAGCCCCAGCAGAAGTAGTGTTCCTTGATGGAGGTGACTTGCGGATCTCTGCTAAAGCAGTCCCCATCTTTTCCATCAGCTCTGTGATGGGTTTCTTGCTCGCAATCCTAATACTAAAATTAATAAAATGAGAGCATTTCAGATGAGTTCTATTAAGTAGTTCCTTTGGAACAAAGACGAGCTGAAAGCAGGTCTTTAGTGTTGAATATAAATACTAGCAATCAAGATTCAACTGCATTAACAGGGGCTACTCCTATGGTTGCACGTTTGTGCTGGCCTAAGAGAGACTTTTCAGGAAGTCACCAGACCTCTCTAAGAAGTCATAGATTTCTTAATCTCAGGCATCAAGAGGGGCCAGAGAAAATCACCTCCTAATAAGAAAGGGATCAGACTACCCACAACAGGCTTTACTGCTATGCTTGCACAGTCGTGTGTGTCTGTAAAGTCTCACCACTGAAGAAAGGTTGTACAAAACACTGAAGATCCTGCTGGGAGCAGATGTGACTTTATGTGCTCTTGGTATTTTTTCTTGACTTTGGCCTGTGGAAAATCTCACATTCTAGAGAATAGTCCTGCCCGTAATACTGTGTAATGACACACAGCCATATCATTAATGGTAGAAGTACAGTATGTAAAACAGAATAAGCATTCCTGTAGTTGGATCCATAAAAGTATCAGAACATTAAGTGGTGGCTGTAGCACTTACAAATTTTCTTATCTGAGGGAATGGAAGAAAAAACCGTCCTGAATCATGGGGGTGTTGCACATGTAAACTGAAACACCACTTTTAAAAGACCCTTGAATGTCTCTTCTGTTTCATTTGTATTTTTAGCCTGCCTGTGAAGATGGATCCTCTCAGATCTATGCCCTTTTTATCATGCTTATTTCATTAGTGTTAGTACTGAAAAATTGCAAAGCTTACTGTGAATTTTATCTTTTCTAACAGTTTTGCAACCAGAAGACCAGAAATATGACTTTGCAGACAGTGAACAGAAATCCCTAGAGTACCAACAATTGGAAGTGCATGTTAGTTTCTCTATTACTTGATCAATGCTGTCACTAATGCAAATCTATTCCCACAATGCACGGAGTGTCATTAATTTTATGTTGTTTACGTACTCTTGCCATAAGGTTAAGCAATTCCTACTATTAAGCTAGATGAAATTGCATTACCTTAATGAAATGCACTTTACTGATAAAGAAGAATGTCACTTTCACAAGTGGAAGCGCTGTTAGCAAATTTTTACGAGAGAATTCCCAAAATCATATCTTAATTGCTTGGACAGCTGTGTAGTTTACATAACGAGCAAACAATGCCAAGGTTTTTTATTTTCTTTGTCAGCTGTATTGGATGTTAGTATGCATGGTGGACCTTTTTTAGGCCTTTTATTACTTGATTGCAAATCATTCTTCATTGCTGCCCAAATTTATGGAAGGACATTGCTCCCTGAGGTGCCATATCCTTTCAGGTCTGTAACTGAACATGACTGATGGCTCCAGTGTAACAGTTGCTTATTACGGCGCTCACTGAGCTATGATTGCTCCAATACTTTATGTTGGCAGATGTGTTTCCCTTGGAACAGCATCTCTGAGACAGAGGTCATTGATCAAACCCCCCTCTGGCTGTTCCATTATGTGCAAATTATTGCTAAAAGCAGAGAGACTGAGAAAGGGGTGTGTGTGTATGCATGTGTGTGTGCACGCGGTCTGCTCACTGCAGAATTGAGGGAAAGGAAAAAGCTAATGTAATGAAGCAAAAAAAAAATCTGTCTAAACTGGAAAAATGTTTTTATAATGTAATCAAATGGAGGAGAAAGAAGGAAATTAAGATTATTTCAGTGGGGGAACAACTGCATAATATGGTAACATTTTCTTTTTAACTGAGCAATGCACAGTATTTTTGTCTGTGCTGTGTTGCTTGTGTGTCTTTTTAGTGCTGAAGTTAATGGAAAAAGGGTCATTCAATACCTAAGACACATCTATTAACGCTTGTTAAATAAATGAGAGAACTTTAATTTATTGGAGAGGGCCTGGCTACACAGTAGTGGACAGTGACTGAGCTGTGCACCAGTTCCAAAAAATCAGAACAGAGACAGGGTTGTTGAATTAAACAAGTGACTGTCTCAAGTACTTCCCGAAGACTGTTTGAGTGAGACTGTGGATGCTCACTATCACAACCGCTTTTTAACAGAATGCAAAGGGTGCCTTGATGTGACATGAGTGGTGTTGCACAGGAAAAGAATAATACCAGGATCTATGAACTACATGTATGAGATGTCAAACCTTTGGGATTTTTTAATGTAACCTTTGACTATGAAGTTTGTTTGTCACTAATGAGGGTGTTTCTTTTATTTTGTTTTGTTTTTATATTTTATCAGTTGTAACAGACAACATCTGAAAGAAATAAAGCTATTAGATTCTCTTGGAGGACAGGGAACTTCATGAAAACAGCAGGTCAGAGGGGACATTGAAAAAAAAAAAAGACAACCCTCTGAGAATTAAAAAAAATTAATTTATCCTTTTTCTCTTTCTTCCCAGAATAAAAAAAAAAAAAAAGAATCAATCTGTCCAGAGTCTAATGACTTGAAGCAAATTATAAATTAAATAGAACTTTTCTGGACAATTCACTGAAATTAAAATAGAATGTTGAGTTAGACCTTCTGTTTTCTCTTTTTTTTCTTTTTTGTTGTTTTTTGTTTCTTGAACTTACAGTTTCCCTGGCTTTGTTTTAAAAGTTATTGAAAATAGATTCCAACAGATGTATATAAATGTATATGTATATAAAAATGCAAGGGAGTCCTTAGTGCAATCCCATAAAAAAATTAGTTTTTGGTAAAAGTGAGTCACTGAGTTATTTTACAGTATTTTCTAGCTTTGCATCTACTAGCACTGTGGTTAAGAAGGGAAAATTGCTAATTAAGAAAAAAGTCAGTTAACTGCATGGCTTGCAACCTTTAGTTTAGTCGTCAGGATCTGTACCATGAATCTCCATCCATGGAGACAACTAAAATTTAACTGAACAAGGTCCCAAGAAAGTTGCTTTAAGTTGTCCCTACTTTGAACGAGGGTGCAAACCAATTTGGACTAAATGACATCCAGAGGTCCTTTCCATCTAAATTATTCCATAGTTTGACAACGTTTTCTGGATCATCTTCTCCAGTAACTAGTTGTGTCACTGAACTTTCCACCTTGTCAAAGCATAGTGTGATTTTGCACCCTTTACTGGTGTAAGGAGGATTACTGATACTTTCCCTGTCATGAAGTAAAAGCAATTCCAGTTGGCTTTTCAGTCTGGAATTCTCATCAAATAGCCAATATATAACAATATAACCAATCTATTGACTCCCCGTTGTTTCTATGTGCCTTTCTAAAGCACACTTGTTTTTTTCCTTCCTAGCAACAATACAATTAGACATTGCAAACAATTTTTCTATAAATGTTCTGCCAAATTCGAAAGCAAGTTTTATTTTAATGTTCTCTTTCTTCAACTTTTAACCCAATATTTAACCTATTCCCACTCCCGGCATCCTCCCTCTAATTGCATTAAAACCTACCAGTTCAATAAAAAAGCTTGCTATAGCCAGCCTAGTTTAACTTGCAACCTATCTCTTTAAAGAGAAAATGTCAGGGTCAAATCCATAGTTCTTGTAAATTGAAGTAGGTATACTTAAAATGACTTATGCAAGGATTTGGCCCAGTATAACTAGACAATCATAATGATCTTAGACTATTTCAAAACACCAAGACCATGAACTTCCCCTGATAATAAGGTGCTTTATTGTATTCCTTGGTAAAAAATAAAGATCCCATAAAAATGTTCCGGAGTAGCATTCTCTCTAGGGAGTCCTACTTTTCTTCACAAATAGTTTGACAGTGATCATGCTGGATACCAAGAAATTACCATGTATAGACTGCCAATTATTTTAACCACATGCTTTATATTATATCTACTTCAGCTTTCTTTTCTACTATTATAAAAACATCTCTCTTTTGATGAAAGAAATTAATCAAAACCAGGTCTTTTGGAGAAAATAAAAATACATGTGATTAATAGATAATTTCTGTTGTCTGCTCTTTCTTATGTCTTTATTTCTGATAAGGG
The DNA here is from genome assembly GCF_047370975.1 of Nipponia nippon. Taxonomy (NCBI): domain Eukaryota; kingdom Metazoa; phylum Chordata; class Aves; order Pelecaniformes; family Threskiornithidae; genus Nipponia; species Nipponia nippon. Next base: position 33,544,752 of record NW_028262402.1, read on the forward strand.
ATTCAATTTTTAATTTAAAAGAAAATTAAAATTATTTTAGCAGTCATTCAAGTTTTTAAATTGACAATCTGAAAGAAAATATTTCCTTACCATAGTGAATGTATTTCCTTAGACTATTGCTTTTGCATATTCTCACTTCTGTGATGTAGTAGAACTCAGGAACCTTCAAAAATCACAGTCTCATCACCAAAAGATGGTCTTATCTTTTAAAGGAAGAAAAAATGGTATTTCGATTTTTTTTTTTTTTCCACGTTTTGACCTATGCATAGAGGAAAAAGTCCTCGCTCTTCTTTTGTTCTTGATGAAATGCTAAGCTGAATATCTGGGTGGGATGATATATTTTTGAAAGATTTGGCCTATAACAAAGTTTCATTTCCATTTCAGGACCCTTTTAACAGAAGAAAAAGCAATGAATTAGATAATATTTGGAAAAACAAGAGGAGAGAGAGAATTGCAAACACCCTTCACTCACATCGCACTTGCTTTGGCTGTGACACTTACTCAGAGTGTGGAGACCTGGCTTGTCTTCCACCATGCAGGAAAAATTGCTGAACCATCACACCAGGTCAGGTTGGTTTTCCCTGGAAGGTATGGTCATCTGGTTGTTCAGGAATCTTTGCCTTTTTTCCTTTGGAGTAATCCTGCTGACATTTACCTTTCTGTCATCACAGAACGTGATACAAAAAAGGTTTAATCCCTGAAATAGCTGCTTGCTGGGGGGGATAATGAAACTGATGTATGTTCATTTCTCGGAGTAAAAATGACTGCAAATCTGTCAGTTCTGAGACAAGAAGTCTGAGGAGAAACTGTTATAATTTAAAACTAAGTGATTTACATAGAGACTGAATTGTGTTTCTTCTCTCTCCTTTCACCTCAAATAAGACAAAATTACTGCTTCAGAAACTACATCAGATATTTATGGTCTGGTTACATGATGCTCCTGCACTCTTCTTATTGGTAACTCATACATTTCGTTGTTCTGGGGGCACTGTTTGCTACCCATCAAGACAAACATATAGGCCATGATCCTGAAGTTGTACCATGAAGCAACCTTCCCTGCCTGAAGACAATTAATGCTCTTTATATATTAATGAAATTAATTCCCTTTATATATTTTAAATATGCATGAACTGATTGTGAGAAAATTATTTTTGCAGTCCTTTCTGATGTGCTATGGGCACTCACAACTGAAAACTGGAACTACAGGGTGCATATAGGACTTGGATGCTATCTACCATTCTGCATAATTATTTATTTTTGACCCAGTTTATGTTGTTCTAAGCAAGTTTTAGTAGAAACAATACTGTTCATGTCACGGTGGAATTAGAATCTTTTGTAGTTTTTAGGGATAGAGTATCTAGAATAGCTGATAGATTTAAGGTCAAGGATGATCAACATAGTTTTTTCTCTAAGCCATGATCTTGCATAATTTGCCTTGGAATCCTCAAAGGCCCTTGTACTTACTCTTCTGACTTTAAGAAAGTCACAGTACCATTATTTAAACCTCTTACCCTGTAAGAATGAATTACATCTGTTCTTGAATGTAATTTCATTTTAAACAGGGAGCACCTTAGATAGCAAAGCATATGTAGCTTGCAAAGACAGCTTTTCTAAAATAAAAGATATACATTGGTCGTTTGCTATAAAACCAAAACATATAGGGCCGAAGTCCAGTTTTTTTAACAGCAGAACTGTTGTCCTTTGATTCTCTTCTGCCGAGGTATTGTCAGCTGTCTAGTGAATTAATGCGCACACCTGCTTAAAACACCTCTAACAATAGGAGTTTAAGAAAAAGCAAGCAAGTCGGCTGCTTAAAATCTGATTGGTGACTGATGTTCAGTTAATGGCCCTGGTATTTTCACTTCATAAATGATGTCTTAAGTAGCAACTTATGAACTCAAGTCTTCTTTTCATCTGGGAAAAAAAAGTTTAAGTATCTCTTCCTCTATAAACATTGTACTGAAAGATGGGAAAAAAGCATACACAATCAATGTAAAATATTATAAAAGGTTTTTAGGTTCATTCTTTACATCAGGTAATTCACTTACAGCATTAAAAACAGATCCCAAATCCCTGATCTCTTGCTAGAGCTGATAGTATTCAGAAATACCATTTTAAATCAAGAAACCTTTCTGGATAATGGCTTTGCCATATGTTCCCAATAAATTTTCTTTTGCTGAACAGGTCTTTTCTGGCTAAGAAAAAATAGTTCCTTGAAATGTCGTAGCACTAGCGAAGTAGTCTCAGATAACAGATGGTATTTCAGTAACAGAGACTGAACAAAACCATGTTAAAGTACTAGAAATATTCTGTGCCAAATAATTCACCCAATAGAATTTGTGCATGCTGCGTAGTATTTTCTTAATTAATGCATGGTCCCTTAAAATGCTTTTAGAAATGAAGGCAATAGGGGTAACAGCCACACTGTTTAGCAAAATAGAGTATCTGTTAGTAAGAACAGAATAGAATAAAATAAAAATAAAATATATAAAATAAATTTTTATATCAATAAAAATAAAATAAAATAGAATATCTGTTAGGAAGAGCAAAATTGCTAAAAGTCTTTTACAATCATTCCATAGCAAGCAAGCTGAAATAGCAGTTTTTCCAGGTCAGTGAGTATCTTGTCTAAGCCCTGCTTTTTTTTCTTTTTAATCTTTCTAGATTAGGGAAAAAAAAAAAAATCCAGACCTTTTCCAGGTCAATAAAAATATTTCAAGTCTCTGAGTTTCCTTGAGATGTTGGAGAGTCAATTATGGACAGCTTAAACCAAATACACTCGTAATCTATTTATTGTAGTTGAACTATTTCAAGCTATGTGAGATATTTTCAAGTTTTTGAAGGCACAAACTGGGACTGGTAAAATAATATCTCTCCTGACATGGGAAAAAAAAAAAAAAAGGAAAAAAAACCCAGCCAAAACCTTCAAATTAAGAAAAATTAAATGTTAAAAAGTAGTATCCTTAGAATAAATTTGCTGTCTAATTTTATTTATTTTTTTGTATTTATAATCAGATTGGCATATTTCTTTTATGGTGCCTACAAACAAGTGTATTACTGATGTTTTTCGTAGTGCTCAAAGCTGGTGTTACTTTTAAGAAGTCTCTAAGCTGTGAAAATGAGAGGCGACAGTTTTAAGCAGCATTCATTAACTTAGCAATCAAAGACAGGACTGTCATGTGCATGCTCATTTCAAAAGTCTTTCCTCCACAGTGTAACATCACTAATTAAAGGTTCATTATTATTAAAATTGCTATTTGCACAGCCTGATTCATTTAAGTAACTGGACTTTAATTCAAATGTACGAAGTGACATTTCACTTTATTAGAGTTCACTCAAACATGATTTTATTCAGTTCAATGCAACGTGTATAATTTGTAACCATACAAACAGAACACTTTATAGTAGATTTCTATGTGCAACTGTACAGAATCAATAATTTTCATGAAATTTCATTGTATATTTATCACCTTCGGTTCATCCAAGTCTAGATTTCTTTGGGACTCATAGTATACTGCTGTACTTATGGGTATATTTCATCAAGAAACTGTTGGCATAGGCTGGTGGCATTGAGAAATACGGTCTTATTATATTTTTCAATAACATGAACACAGACGGCAAACATAGCTACATATCTCATTTTCCTATGACGTTGTTAGCCTTCTTTGTGGGAAAAGTAATAGAAGTATTACCTATGCGGATCTACTACGGTATAGGTAGAGCTTAATCTGTTTGAGAGCCACCAGGGAAAGCCTAGAGAGGATGTGAACTTTGGCAAGCACCAGAGCTTCTAGGCAGAGCCAGAAATCTTTATGCTTTGTTTACCAACTTGCATGGCACTCCAGGAATAGAAGCACTTTGCACATGTAATTCAAAGAACTCCTGAAGCATAAACTCATTCTGCTCGTTCAAATTTGTTAAAAAAAATATTTATGGTTTTAAGATTAAGCCTTGAACCTTGTACTATGTGTACTTTCTGTTCCCTGCACTTGCCATGAAGCTGTTGTGAAGGAAAAAATCTAGTGTGAACTCTGAGTAATTTGACAGAAAGCAAGCAGTGGGCATTTTCAGCACTAGAGGGTGTGGAGCCATGGCTTCTTATCCATTCCACACTTCACTCACGCAAAATCCATCGTTTTATGCAGCGTTTATCCTCCAAAGCTTGATACCACATTGCTTCATTTTTGTGGATAAAAGCAGAATTAAGAGTACTCTCTTTAACTATTTTTAGGTAAAAATTTGAATTGGAATGAGTTGATGTATGAAATTAAATATGTCAGATTTTTCCTTTTGCTCTGTAGCACAATATCTTGCAGGACTAGTATATGCTATCACATGTGATATTTAAAACCTATTAGGATCCCGAGTATGCATAAGAACAACATATGCGTGTAGCTATTGTCTATAATTCTCTGATGGAAAAAATAGACTCTGAAAGACTCACTGGGCAGGATCACAGAGTTAAGAGCAGCTTACAGTTATGACAAGGTAGCTGTCTGCAGTGATCTTGTCTAGCCTATCTCAAAACTACAGTGTGGAAAAAACTCAAGAATAACTTGCTGCTGAGGTAATTTTGAGTGGCCATTTTGTTATACTTCCAGGAAAAAAACAACCTGTTGCATCTATAGTGCAGTCAAGCAAAACTGTCAGAACACACCAAGTAGAAGGAAACACAGAGAAGATAACGTCCAAAAAGAACATCTATCAATCTAGGAAAAAATCTGTCCTGTACTGTAACTACATATATCTGATGATGTGCACACAACTGAAAATCTTGGTATTGCTTCATAATCACTGAAACAGGAAACAGGTTTATTTGCATGTATTTGTTACCAGGTCACATGAATTTTATTCAGGGAAGAGTATTGTTGTAAGAGTGCCTGAATGAATCTTTCTCAAACAAATTTTACTGCCAGGGCTGAGAATTCTGTGCAGCAAAGACAAAAGTGATTCTCTTATAAGGAAGGATGCACTCATTGGAGTATGTAACATTCCTAGCCCCCCTAGGAAGTACCCAACATCATCTTTGAAGCACATAAACTCCATCTGTAAGTGGACCTTTGACTGGTGTGTGTCTGAAATGTTTATTCTTGTTGCAGCATGTTTCCTGACTTATGGTACAAGTTGCATGGATGGAGAAGGGAACAATAACTTCAATATCTCTGTATCTCAGAGCTATGAAAATACAGCACAAATTTAGAGCCACCTTCTAGAGGTTAGTCTCTGCTTGGTAGTACCAGAGCTGATGTGGATGATATCCAAGTGCTTGCAAAGCAGCTTTCAGAATGTATTCCTTATGACACAGCTTTTTAACCACAGCTGATCATCAGTCATCCTCAACAGTGTTTTGGCAGGCTTACTGAAGTTTTTTTTGGTGTCAACAATGTTAGGTTTAGATTTTGGACAACCCCATTACCCTATTACAACTCCAGCTGTGCTCTCTTTACGTTCCTTTTTTTAAAGGATTATGAATTAATAAGCTTTCTCTTTTGATTGCAGTACAATCTTCAACATGTGTGGATCAACAGGCTTTATAAAGGAATCATAGAAGTGGAGTTCTAGCTGTTTTGATGGTATGCCTTTTGAACACTGTCCATGATGCCTGGAGAGAATAAACTATTTTAGGGCAAATTCTGTCTAGACATTTTTGTGTTAAAATTCTCGTGATGACACACACTAATTTCTTTAAGAAAATAGAGTTAGGACTTTAAGTTTTCTTTTGTATGATGTGTGAGTGATATCATGAGAACTTTTTACACTGATAGTTAAAAGCATACCCCGTGAGGTTTTTCTGTGTTTTTAAGGAGACACAAATGACAAGCAGAATTTATAAAAATGAGTGTTTGAGTATTTGGGTATCAAAGGGGATCTTGACAACAGTATTCATGTGCACTAGTACATGAAAATGGTGGAATAAATGTTTCTGTTATACATTTGAGAAAAAGTCAGAAGATGTATTTGCAAGATGTGAAGATCATGATCAAATGCTTTCAGGAAGATGTTAGATAGCAAACTCAAACAGTTTTTTAAAGTTGGGGATTTTAGCTTCTGAATTTTATAACCTATCTGAGCTGCTAATCTTTCTGTACTGTCTATGTGTTGTGGAATGCTGGGACAGTTCCAGGGGACTGAAGAAAACTAATGCTGTGACAATATTTAAAGAGAGAAAATAAGGTGACTGAAGTAATTATAAGCTTGTGTGTCTTGTGTAGATTGTGAACAATTGGAATGGTGGATAATAGATATGACTTTTTTTTGTGAATTAAGAAAAGTTAATTAATGCCAATAGGCATAGATTTATTGAAAATTGATCTTGTTAAGCTAACTTAGAAAAAAAAAGTTGTTACTGTAAGCTTGGTTGCTAAAAGTGTTGATGTAATACAGTTAGGGATCTGTGAGATATTTTAACATGGTATTGCAAAGCATTTTGACTAAGAAGCAAAACCAATACCAAATCAATATGTATCCGTCAGATGAAAACATTACGTAAATTATGTTCTCTGAGAAACGATTGCTGGGAAAGCATCGCTGAATGGATGTTTTGCTGGACTGAGTTTTGTGGACCCAGAGTTGTTTAACATTTTTATCTATGGCATAAAATCATTACTGATCAATTCACTAATGATGTGAAAGCTGAAGGATCAATAAAAAAGAAGTCAGAGCACTGACACCAAACAGTCTAGAGCCCTCTGTAAGCTGTGTGTATCCAGTGATACATATATCATACAGGGAGAAAAAAAATACTGCAGACTGCTTTTGCATGTGCAGTGTTCTGGCATTAGGATCCTCCTCAACTAATATGGTCCAGTCACCTACTGTACGTCAGAGCTTCCTGTGACAGAAAACAGTAGCTCTGAGAAAGACTCGCAATTCATTGAGGAACATCAACTGAACATGAGGATAGTGCTGTGGCCAAAGGAATACTGAGTCTGCTGTTATTTCTGTGCTTGGTTAGCAGCCATGTGATTATTGCTGGACTAGCACATTGTGGCCAGGTACCAACAACTCAATATGGAAAGTGAAAGCTTGAAGAGTCTTTAAAAAAGAGCTATGGGAATGGCCAAAAACATAAAAGAAATCTCAGGTATCCCAACATCTGGCATAGCAGATAATAAGTGCGCATCTTGAACTGTGTGCATAGTTGTCATTCCTCTACCATCTCAGCAAGCAGAAGCCAAGCTGGAAGTCAAACTGGAAAAGGTTCCACCTTTGTAGAAAGGTGACAACATTAAAGGTACAGGCAGTGTGTGTGCAGCTGGGAATTAAAGCCAGTGGGATCTTTCAGAATGGAAGAGACATGGGCAAGAGTAGATACAGCAGGTGCATAGAACAAGAACATGGAAGAGGAAAATAAGGAATGACTGTGGGCTTTCTAATCTCCTTTAAAAACTAGAGAATTTCAAGCAAAATTAACAAATGACTACTTAAAAACAAATGAGATTTCTTTACAGTATGCAGAATTAAGCAGTAGAACTCATTAAAACTCATTTAAAAGGGAAAAAAAGGAAAACCCAGGGAACTACAGGCCAGTCAGCCTCACCTCTGTTCCCAGTAAGATCATGGAGGAGATTCTCCTGGAAACTATGCTAAGGCACATGGAAAATAAAGATGTAATTGGTGACAGCCAACATGGCTTCACTAAGAGCAAATTGTGCCTGACAAATTTGGTGGCCTTCTACGATGGGGTTACAGCATTGGTGGATAAGGGAAGAGCAACAGACATCATCTACCTGGACTTGTGCAAAGCATTTGACACTGTCCTGCACAACATCCTTGTCTCTAAATTGGAGAGACATGAATTCAATGGATGGACCACTTGGGTGGATAAGGAATTGGCTGGATGGTTGCACTCAAAGAGTTGCGGTCAACGGTTCAATGTCGAAGTGGAGATCAGTGATGAGTCGTGTTCCTCAGGGGTTGGTATTGGGACCAGCACTGTTTAACACCTTTGTCGGTGACATGGATGGGACTGAGTGCACCCTCAGCAGGTTTGCTGATGACACCAAGCTGTGTGGTACAGTTGAAACACTGGAAGGTAGGGATGCCATCCAGAGGGACCTTGACAGACTAGAGAGCTGGGCCTGTGAGAACCTCATGAAGTTCAACAAAGCCAAGTGCAAGGTCCTGCACAAGGGTTGGGGCAATCCCAAGCACAAATACAGGCTGGGCGGAGAATGGATTGAGAGCAGCCCTGAGGAGGACTGGGGGATGTTGGTTGATGAGAAACTCAACATGACCCGGCAATGTGCGCTCGCAGCACAGAAAGCCAACTGTATCCTGGGCTGCATCAAAAGAAATGTCGCCAGCAGATGGAGGAAGGTGATTTTCCCTCTCTGCTCTGGTGAGACCCCACCTGGAGTGCTGTGTCCAGCTCTGGCATCCTCAGTACAGGAAAGACATGGATCTGCTGGAGTGAGTTCAGAGGAGGGTCATGAAGATGATCTGAGGGCTGGAGAACCTCTCCTATTAAGACAGGCTGAGAGAGCTGAGGTTGTTCAGCCTGGAGAAGAGATGGTTCTGGGGAGACCTTATAGCAGCCTTCCAGTACTTGAAGGGGGCCTACAAGAAAGCAGGAGAGGGACTTTTTACAAGGGCATGTAGTGATAGGACAAGGGGTAATGGCTTTAAACTGAAAGAGGTTAGATTTAGATTAGATATAAGGAAGACATTCTTTACTATGAGGGTGGTGAAACGCTGGAATAAGTTGCCCAGAGAAGTTGTGGATGCCCCCTCCCTGGAAGTGTTCAAGGCCAGGTTGCATGGTGCTTTAAGCAACCTGGTCTAGTGGAAAGTGTCTCTGCTCATGGCGAGGAGGGTTGGGACCAGATGATCTTTAAGGTCCCTTCCAACCCAAACCATTCTATGATTCTATGATTATAAGATGTTGATGCAGAAAGATAACATGGGTTGAAAAAGCACCTGAATGAACTTATGAAAAAGATATATTGAAAACTCGGGCTAAAACAAAACAAAACAAAATCACCTCAGAATCAGGAAAGTCTTGAGCTGCAAACTACTGAGGTCTGGGAGAGCATGCAATGCTTACTCTTTTCCCCAGGCATCCACCGTAGGGCCACCGTCAGAGACAGGGTCAGGCAGACTTTTTGGTCTGCTTCCTACAGCTGCAGTGTAGAAGAATGTGTGTGAAAAAAAGATACTTGTGAACAGAGTGTTTTCTGGTCTATCATCCTATGGCTTAGTGAGACACAGTGACTGATGGAAAAAGTCAGACTTGAAATAGAACTCAAACTTTTAGTGGTGAAGTTAACTAATTTACAAGCATATTTCTCAGTTGAGTCTGATGGTATCTTCTTTTGTGCTTGCTGGTAAGATCAAGGAAGGTGGAATTATTTGTTGTCACTTCAACTGCAGTGCACTAAAGCCTGTCCTCCTACCCCACATTGGTCTGGTGTTAAATAGTCAGTGACAGGACAGTATTCCTGATCCAGGCCCATAACAAGACCGAGATATAGCAGAACAACCAGTAGGTCATTCAGTGGATGAGATAGCAGCAATGGGATTTCATTTTCTTATATTGAAAGGAGGCTCGTGCTGTGTGGAAAAGGGAGTTCTAGACAGCATCATCATCAAACTCTGCACTGTTGACCTGGGATCTTTGGATAGATCTGAGTGTCTCTTTTCTCTTCTATGTCTATGCAGATATGTATTTACTTTATGGTTTATATGATGCCTCATAGCTTTTATGTGTGGCGGGAGAACATTTGGAAAGGAGATCCCTAGTTTTTGTAAATGGATCCTGCCTTTTACAAGCGGAGTATTTATGTAAAAAAGCTTCAAGGAAAGGATGACCATTAAAGTGTGTTTCTTGGAAATGTTTTCAGGTTTGGGGCATTTTGAGTGAAATTCATACAGAAAATATGAAATAGATACTTTCAAAAGTTAATCAAGTGGATTGTGGTATATCTAAAAATACATTGTTTAAGACTTTGTTTTCTCTTGCATGTAAACAGCTCAAAAGAGTTAAAAAAAAAAATTGGTCACAGAAACCATTAGTGACCAAACTGAAGCAACAAAGCTTTATTACTTACAATGTCACAGAATCACCAAATCACAGAGTCACAGAATGGTTGAGGTTGGAAAGGACCTGTGGAGCTCATGTTGTCCAACTCCCCTGCTCGAGCAGGACTGCCTAGAACAGTTTACCCAGAACCATGTCCATATGGCTTTTGAATATCTCCAAGGATGGAGACTCCACAACTTCCCTGGGTGAACTGTGCCAGTGCTCAGTCACAAAAAAGTGTTTCCTGATGTTCAGGAGGAACCCCCCATGTTTCAATCTGTGCCTTTGGTCCTGTCATTGGACAGTACCGGAAAGAGCCTGGCTCTGTCCTCTCTACACTCTCGCTTCAGGTATCTGTATTCATCAACAAGACCTCCCCTGAGCCTGCTCTTCTCCAGGCTGAACAGTCCCAATTCTCTCAGCCTTTCCTCATATGTGAGATACTCCAACCCCTTAACCATCTTTGTGGCCCTTCACTGGAAAATATGTCATATACACAGTAAAACTTTTATGTGAGATGACACATGGAACCTGTAAAGCACTTCATGGGAATATAAGTACATAAAAAAAAAGCTCTTGCTCTTGAAAAGCAACAGAAATTTACATATATATGCATGCATATGTGTGCAAGCACTTAACACAAGTGTAATGGAAAAAATACCTCTCAGCTTGAGTTGATTGCAAGATTTTATGAATCTGCAAATTAATAGATGATTAAACATATGATTTAAACTCAAACCCATACATTAGAATAAAACCACTTTGCTAATCTGTAATCAGACTACTATACTGCTTACATATACAGATTTAAATTTTGATTAATTTTGTGTGAAAGAAGAACTAATGAGCTGAGAACTAGTTAGTTTGTCTCAGACTGCAACTAACCGTAGCGAATTATAATTTGTAGTCTAGTATTTTGAAACATTTATATAGCAGAAGAACACAATTTTTTTCATCTGTAATATCACTAATTTTTACGAAACTTCTATAAATCCCATATTGTTCAGTTTCTTCTTAATTATTGCATTAATAACACATTAACGTGCTGTAAAATTCAATAATGAAACTATATGGTATTTTTGGAAAACTAATAGCCTTTGAATCTATTGTGTTATTATCTATCCTGATCTACTAACACAGAATTCTTGGACAGAAAGTAGGTCCATCAGTTCCTTTAGTATTATTTTTAGGGGTATAAGATGGAGATTATCTGGTTTTGTGTAAATGAACTGTGGAAAGGTTACAGAAGTAAAAATTAAGTTCCCAGCTTAGTGAGTCTGTAAGTGCTGATATCTGCTGGTCACTCTTCTACGTATTTTGAGCATTGGATCCTGGGATCATATAATGAATTTAATATGAATAAAACTAGTGTGAAAGTAGACTTAGAGTTTGGTTTAAGTGATGTGATTGCTGTTGTGTGAACTTTCCACATCATTATGAGTTTTGTTCTTTGACTTTTTGCTTGAAGGTGTTCAGTGATTGTGGATTTTAGCTGTCCTGCAATGTGTGCCTGTTTAGTTGAGATTTTATTTATTTTGATTTATGTATATTTTCTTGGGCGTTACTGAATAAGCCACCTTTAAAATTTGAATAATCTACTTTCTCTATTGCTTACTTTCACAAAAAAAAAAGTCTTATTTGGGTTTGGGGTTGTGTTTCCTGCTCTTACTGTGTAAGGAAGCTGTGAGTAACAAAGTAAAAAGAAATAGCTTTTACCATCATTTCAGGAATAAGTGTAAATGTTTGTTTTTATACATTAAAAATATCCTCGATGGGAAATAAGGACAAAGCAAACTTGAAGCATACTTTAGAGACTAGAAATTAAAATAATTCTAGACAACACTGACAATCTTAAAAGCTAAGGAAAACAAAACTATATACAAGAACATGAAATGATAATGGTGAGCAAAAATAAGGTGCTAAGGTTATTTAAAGTATCTGTTAATATTCCCTGTATGATTAAGAGAAAATAAAGAGGGTATGTGGCCAAATAATACTATACACACTTAATGATTATGGGCTGCTTTGGGGAAAGATGCAGGTGTTCATCACTGCTGAAAATAAGGCCATTAAATGATAAAATACCTGCTAGATGGAGGTGGCAATACTAGAGAACATATGGCTATGAAAAATGAAATCCTCTGTGTACACATTCTGAGCCAGAGGCAACAATATTAAGAGTAGAAACTAGGAAATGCTGCTGATCTTAGCATCAGGTGGTTTGGTGTATGAGAGGTAAAGAATCCTAATGAATACTGTTGATGGGAATAGTTCACAAAAGGAGATTTAACTGAAGTTTTCAAAAGACCCAAACCTGTAAGTAAAACCAGTATGCTTAGTTTCTATATGGTAGGAATTGAGATGTTACAGGAGAAGAAAAATGAGCTTGTTCCAAGAAGATACTTTTTTTTCACTTGGGAATGGCAACTGCTTGAAGAAGTTACGTAAGATCAAAATTGCTGGTGCAAAGACTGAAGGGTCATTTTGTAAGGAACCAAAGCTGGCTCTCAGGAAAGAATGTGAAGTAATTAAACAGATGCTCATCACAAGTGTTGACATCACGATGTGTATTGAAGTGCAACTTGTGTGAGTGCAATATAACAGCTATGTTTCACCTCTGCAGGCCACTGAAACATCACATGACCAAGAAATAATGTGGTGAAGAATTAAAATTTGTGCAGGTCAAGGGGTCCTAGAGCATGATACATTTCTTGTTGGTGTGATTTAAACAGATCAATGAGCATGGCAGTAAGGGCAATATGGGCTTTCATGCTCCATCAGGTTTCTGTGATAACGGGTGCAAAATGCCAATCACTGTCTCTATTCTGAGTTAGTATTTCAAGAAAAGATGAACAACCTCTTAAATAATATGTATTTCTGACCTGTTGTGGTTGGTAACTACCATACTATAAATGTGGAAAGAGAATACAATTGCCAATCAGTATGGAGCTGCTGCTGAAGTCTAATGAGATTCTCTACACAGACAAACTTTGAAGGAACATCTAACAGCCAATTTTAGTAGTGATTCAGGGACAGGTGATCTGGAACAAGAGCAGCTGCTTGCATTACCTTGTGTAAAAACAGTGGAGAGTAAGTAAAATAAACTCCAAACATCGTTTGATGGAGTACAATAAAAGAAAACAGACAGAGATCATGTGGGTTGGGTAATCCAAAAAAGACTTGCATGTTCCTCTGCACAATACTCTTCTACTCCAGAAAAAATTCTTGTTTTTACTTTCAAATATCACCTGTTGCAAACGAATAATAATAAAAAAATTGTCTTCTGAGATGAAGTCTAATAACTTTTATTTATCTTTTTCATTTTCAGAATACTACTGATTATCTAAGTATTCCTTCTCTTCACTTAGGCAGCTTAATGAGTTTGTTGTTGCAGAATTTGTACGGTCCTTGAATAATTCAACCAATGCAACAGAAAAAAGCCTAGTAAGGCTATTTCAGTCATCTTGGTTGTTTCTGAATTACTTTCAGTTAAATTTACTTTCAATTTCTGAAAATAAATAAAAACTGTGATAGTTTCAAAAGGAAGGGAAACATTTAATGGATTATAAAGACAAATCTAATGTTTGAAGGACCAGTTCTGGCCCAGTTATGTGAAAGGAAATCTTGCTTTCTGAAGGAAAACTGGGTTCTGATGGAAAACCTTTCAGGAAAACTTTAGGTAGTGATGACTTCCATGTTAAAGGGGTAATTCCAGAGAGGCAGGAAAGGAAGGAGGCAAAGACATCAAGAGACCAAATCTGAAAAATTCCATGGGACATATCACTGTGACACTGTGACTTGGTGTTCTTTGCCTGTCTTCTGAAGTCTGTTAAGACACTTTCTATGGTAACTAATACTGTTCAGTTTAGAAAAAACTAATAATTTAAAAAAGAAGGAAGTATTATAATGGTGTTCATAACAGAGCTCTGAGTTCTTCAAAAGAACTTTGTAAATGACTTTACATCCTAATATAACGGAAGAAAGGATGGTGGGGGGGGAAAAGGTGATTATCTCTCTCCATATGCTTAACTCTTTGCAGGAAGTCTGTCTTTTCCATTCTTTTTGTTTACAGTCTTCCACATATTGCAGCACTTAATTGGAAAGAGCTGTATGTATTTAGAAAAAAATATTTTAACAGTGATAAATAGTGGATACATGTAAACTTATTCACATTACAGGTAGCATAGCCTAAATACTTAGCAAAGTATTTTAAAAATGTACAACACATTGTTCTAAGTTATGACAGTTCAAATTTCACTGGTTAGTATTTGTAGGTAATCAGCTGCATGTTTTGCTACAGTATTTTAAGACTAGGATTACACCCTTTATTAGTATGTGTTAAATATATTTATTTTTCCTGGTACCAGAATATAACTGAACATGAATAAGATCATTTTCTAAAAAAAACCCAACAAAACAACAAAAATCCTGACTTTCCCTAGTCTTTTCCAGAGGAACCAGTAAAATATTACTCGCATATTTGGTAGTACTGAAGAGGAACAAAGCCCAAATTATGTCAGACCTTTAGTGATACACAAAAAGATGTTGAATATTTTTAAGATGGAAAGTTATTCAGGATCATGTGGTGTTTAGCACTGTTTCTGGTTTTGATGTGTCTGGAGAATTTGTGGAGTGTTGGGGATTTCCTGAAATTCTCTGCTAAACTGGAAAGCAAAGCCTTTGGGACTTCCAGGTGGTAGAATCACTGACTATTAGAGTGAGAAGTTTATTTCCTGCAAAAGCAATGCATCTTTGAAAAGTGATTTCTGGTTGTAATTTCATTGTTTTCAAATGAATTGTGAAGACATAACTGGCTGCAAAATGAAACACAGGTTTGACCCCTTTGACATCAGCTGTAAAGCAGAAACTGAATAACACAGCCAGCTGCAATCAACTCTGCACACAACACTGTGTGGATACTAGTTTGTAGGTCTAAAATAGAAGAGTATTTTGATATAAGTCTTCACACTAGAGAAGGTAAGAATATTTAGCCTTTAATCTATAACACTCGTTATGCAGTAAGATTTAAAGTAAAAATTATATATTATTATTATATAATTATATATTTGACCATTTTGAATATACATCAGCCTGTAAAATTATATAACATCCATATAAAGGTTTTACATTTATATATTGATAATGTTCATTTCTATGGAAGAGAAACAAATCTTGGGTTCCTGGTGGACCAAATACATAACATAAACTTAGAGGTCAGTTGGCTGAAAATTATTTGAATTTCCAGATCTTTCCACATGGGAACAAAAAGTTCTGCTACAGAAAGTTAATAAACAGTCATAAAAACACAACAATGCCAATTGTATGAGGGAAACAAAGGAATTCACTGAGTGATTGAACTTACTGTCAAGGATGGCATGCGAATGTCTTACCCCAGCTTTCTACTAAGGTGATGTGTTATGATGTGGCCTTTTTGAACTCCGTCTTATTTCTGCATAATTAAACAAGAAAAATGGCAAAAAATACCTTTGGAAGCTTCCAAGTTGCTGGGAGGCATTGTATGTTTTTCCAGATGCTGTGACCATAGCATGTGTGGTCACAGCATAACAAATGTGCATTTGTCGGCATCATCTAGAATTACAGAATAAAGATGGGAGCAGGAATGGCGAATACTTTCCAAGAAGCTTTTTACAGTTATTCCTCTTCTGCTTTTGCCTTGTGGACATTACAACAGGGAGAATTTAATTTTTTTTTTCTTGAAATTACTAAACCTGTTTTAAACAGTAGAATACAAGCAGTTCTTTTTTTTGGGGGGGGAAATTTTCTAATGTAGATTTAGAAAAACATGACTTATTTTTGTTCTGACATATTCAGCGCTGAGATCCTTTTCTGCTCAAAATATTTTCTCTTCAGAATAATCTCTTTAGTACATCATATTAGGTTTGATGTCATTTGGGGGACTCTGAGTCAACTTGTTACTTCTTCAAGTACTTAAAGTTATAGAGGAAACTCATCCATGGCTGGTACTAGCAGTGGGAAGGCATTCGTTCAAGATTCCCCTGGGATGGCTTTCTTTCTCTACTACCTAGTGTGTAACACAACACTGGGTAAAATCAGTGTAAGTTTTCTAATTCAGCAGCAAATAATTTCCTCAATAAACACCTTTTTATAAAATTACTGCTCAGCTGTATTTCTTGCTTCTGTCTTTTCTATGTGGCGTGTCAAGGATGCACTGTCTTAGGAGTAAGATCATTAGAAAAAAAATTCTTTTCTCTAGACCAGAGGTTTCTCACATGGTTTTAGAGATGCATACCTTCTGCTCAGTGTTGACATTTTGCATACAAGTGCAGACAGATGATGTATGCATTCTTAATAATGAATCTTTTGGATATCTGACAGTATATGTTACACCTTCATGTATTTTTTAAACCATCTTAACTTTGGGTAATACATGTACCGGTCATAAAGATGGCCAGACAGAATTTAATATAACTCACACCCCCACTGCTTTGGAGTTTTGAATGTCTACATGGAAATGAATTAAGTAGAATTTAATCTTTCTGTACTAGAAGTTAAAACTTTCCATGACTTTTCTTAAACTTACTGGTTATTGCATAGGATTTAAGAATTGCAGGTTTCCTTGCTGGAAGTATCAAGAAGATCCTATAATTTTCAAATAGCAGCGCAATTAGTTGAGGAATATATTTAATTCAGACAAAACTAATATGACCTTTCAGTAAAAGATTATATGTAAAGAATAGACAGACTTTAAAGAGAACAAGTTATTGCCTAAACTGGGAATCCAAAGTAAAGAGTCTAAAATGCTACCATAGGAATTTTCCAGTGTGGCAGAGATAAAGCATGATTTGCATTTGTTATTAAGTGTTTTATTGCTTTTATTGTAAAGGAGACGATGTGAAGAATATACCTTGCTTTGTGATTATAGTCACTCCTTCGCAGTGTTTGGCCAGCAGTTTTTTATGCAACCTGGAGATCACTGTTTTCTGCTTGATACAGAGGTATACAAATACAAGCAGATGCTGCATACATCCAGCTGGTTAGTTATTTAAGCATCTGGCAGTGTTTCTTTACTGATGTTTTATATGATATTGAAGAATAGAAATATTTTTTTGCTGTGACTGCGCTGATAAGGAATTAGCTGAAAGTATCCCTTCTGTAGAATATTCCCATATAGCATCCCATTTGCTAGATGGCTAGCAAATCACAGTTACCTTTCATCTGTACCTGATAGAGAGTACAATGTTTGACACAACAGTGGAGAAAGACTTGTATTGTTTAAAGAAAGACTAGTTTTATTAGGGTGGGATTCTGAAATTGGGAGATTTAAAGGCCAAAAGCTGCCAAGGCAAAGCTTAACAAGGAAAGGAGAATATCCTAGCTCCTACTTCTTCAGTATGGCAAAGCTTGGGGACTATGCAGAGTTTTCTGAGTACTGGTATTGGTCTCTGCCATGGTTTAAGCCAGCAGGCAGCTAAACACCACACAGCCATTCCCTCACTCCCCCCTCAGTGGGATGGGGGAGAGAATTGGAAAAAAAGTAAAACTCGTGTGTTGAGATAAAGATAATTTAATAGGACAGAAAAGAAAGGGAAAATAATAATAACGATAAAAGAATATACAAAACAAGTGATGCACAATGCTATTGCTCATGACCCGCTGACCGGTGCCCAACCAGTTCCTGAGCAGCAGCTGCATCCCTGCCCCGGCCAACTCCCCCCATTTTTTTTGTTTGGCATGACATCATAAGTATGGAATATCCCTCTGGCCACTTTTGGTCAGCTATCCTGGCTCTGTCCCCTCCCAGCTTCTTGTGCACCTCCAGCCTCCTCGCTGGCAGGGCAGTATGAGAAGCTGAAAAGTCCTTGACCTAGTGTAAGCACTGCCCAGCAACAACTAAAACATCAGTGTGTTATCATCATTATTCTCATTCTAAATTCAAAGCACAGTACTATATCATTAACTCTATCCCAGCCAAATCCAGGACAGTCTAATAGTCACACAAGATTTTAGTTGTAGTCCATATGTAAGCACATGCTAAATATTGCTAAATCTCAGCAATTGTTCTTGTATGAAATTTCAGTATAAAAGCTTGTACTGTATTTTACCTTAGAGGTAGCTAGTGTGAGATGGTCTGTATAAACACTGTGTCATCAGCAATGCTGATCCATATTTAAGGGCTGCTGTTTCCTCTGGATGTAGGATATTAGCTTCTAGTAATGAGTTATAAGAAAAGGTGTTAGTGTTCACTGGTGAAAGCTGTGGTGGGAAAACCAAAACAGATCAGAATGGAGATTCAGTACAATGCCAGCATCAGTATGGCATTTTACTGTCTCAGAACACAGTGCAATTTATTGAGCCAGAATACAAGTTCTGTTGCTCATACAGAAGTAAAAATGAAAACCCTACTATAATTATAGGGGTTTTAATTTGTTTCAGTCACTTAATTCTTACTTTTGAGGTGAAGGAAATATTTTGAACCCTACAAATGGGAGAACTGTACTCATGCCATTTCAGCTTTTACTTTTAATTTTATCTGGTTTATGGAATCTCCCTTTCTACAAATTCCAGAAACTCCAGTCTGTAGTTCAGAGGTAGCCTTTTGTTTTCTCCTGGACACTTGATGCAGGGCTTTATCAGTACTTCTAAGAAGCTTTAATATGAGTTGCATATATTGTGTGATGGGACCAGAACCCTTTCTCCCCCTTTCTTTTACTCCCTTACGTCATATGACACTTCATCAGCTTTTGCAGGGTATTGTTGAGCTATGGCCAATAAAATATATTGGCATAAACTAACATACATTGCAGTCATTAGTACGTTTCAATATTTTTACCACAAAAGTTCTACCACATACTTCTTTTTAATTAGATCTACTGTTGTGGGATGTTTAGAGTTAAAATGCACAACTGTACTTTGGTTAATGATGTAAGCAAAAAAGCCTATGCTGAGCACATGAATATAAATACCACAAACATTGAAAAAACTAATAAAATGTGATATTGTAAAATACTACAATAATTATAATAAAAATGTAAAATAGTGTAAGAGGAAAAGAAGGCAACTGGTAGTATCAGCATTACTGGAAGCTCTTCCCCATTAGGGGAAAAAATTACTTATTTGATTTTTAATTTTGACCTTGGTTATTCACGGAGCATGGTGTTAGAATAGAATTACAATCAACTGATGAAAAAAAATCACCAACTGATTGAGAAATCACTAATTTTATTGAAAAGTTTATATAGGTTCTTTTTTGGAAGGAGTTTTACTTAAGTTGGAACATGGAAATTCTCTATCATTGGTACCATCAAATCAAACTATAGACCTTTTAAAAAAAGAAGTGCTTCATTTGCAATCAACAGCCTAACTTTAAATCTGGAAATATGTGGTGCCCATTCAACACCAACTGTTCAGCAACAGTTCAGTATCACTATAGCTTGTCTCTTGGAAAGACTTCTGAAGCATAAGTTGTTTGTCAGGTGTGATCTACTCAAGACAAACTCAGAGTACTGAGTTGAACAATAACTGGATTTTAGTCAAGCATTTTGGAGGAATAAGTATATCTAATGAGACTGGGTAACTCTCAAGGATAAATAATTTACAGACCATCTGATAAAATATATATTGGCCTAAAAGAAACCTTCTGCATCTTTGTATTTCACTTTAAACTACTACTTGAAGCTTTCAAAACACTCAAATATTCTCTCTAGAATATATAGGCAGGGAAATATTAGGCACTATTTAGTTGCTAGCACTAATACAAAGTGTTGAACCATGGTTTGTAATTGAAATAAACTTTGTTAGGTTATGCGATAAAAGTTCCTCTGCATGCCCACAAAGGAGCACAGAGAGACAATGTCAGTATTGTTTGAGAGACCAAATAATACCTTGTTCCAGCTACCCCCAGACCCATCCGAGGAGCTATCAGCTATCAGCCTCTCAAAGGTCCATCTCCACAAGCCCAGAGAAGCACAGGAGCACAAAATTGCAGATGGGAACTCAAAATACAGACTCCTGAGGAACGAACACCTTGCCTGGGTTCTTTCAAAGCTGACTCAGGAGACCTTCAGCCCCCATGTGCAGGTGTGAAACCCAGCAAGAGGAGTCATCAGGAGCAGCCCCCTTGATCACCTCTTGGACTAAGGGTGGTTGCAGTCCAGGGGTGTGAGACACTTCATGGCATGAAGGGGAAGAGCATTTCAGGATTGCACCAGACTTACTATGGGATATTTAGGGGAGGAACCTAAGGTGGAAAAAGAGAGGAACCTGGGTGATTTGGAGAGGAAGAAGTGTGGGAAAATCGAGGGGTAAGAGGATAAGAAGGGCTGGCCATGTGTGGTCAATATGCTTGTCTGGCCTTTCCTTGTGACTGATCAGCACAGTCTGCCTTATCTTCTTATTAAATTCCTTTTAAACTCTTTCCTAGCTAAGGGACTCTATTCTCTCGTGTGTGTGTGTGTGTGCGTGCGCGTGTGTGCGTGTGTGTGTGTAATGTCAGCAACTGGAGTCTGACCAGGGGTGGGAGGGCCATGTGTCCATGGTACGAGTGACTGGAGCGAGTATGGGTGTGTGAGTGTGTGATGGCCAGTGAAGGTCAAGCTAGACCAGCTGGTGAGTAGGTGAAGGGACCTTGGAGCAAGGAGTGAGTGGATCTCTTAACAGCCAGCTCTGGGTGTGAGAGTGCCCATGTGTCTCTAAGGGTGAGAGCACACTGGGGTCTGGTATGGCCCAGGGGAGTCCTGGCCAACTCCATGTGTGTGCCTATCCATGTCCATCTGTCTGTCTTTATTTCCGGGTGCTGGCAACTAGGGAGACTGGGATCCAGGGGCAGCTACTGGGTAGACTAAGTGTCTGATCCACATTGTAAATGAGGCTGTCATGGTTTAACCCCAGCTGACAACTAAGCACCACACAGCCGCTCACTCACTCCCCCTCAGTGGGATGGGGGAGAGAATCAGTAAAGTAAAAGTGAGAAAACTCATTGGTTGAGATAACAACAGTTTAACAGGTAAAGCAAAAGCTGTGGATGCAAGCAAAGCAAACCAAACCAAGGAATTAATTCACTGCTTCCCATCGGCAGGCAGGTGTTCAGCCATCTCCAGGACAGCAGGGCTCCGTCCCGTGTAACGGTTACTTGGGAAGACAAACGCCATTACTCTGAACGTCCCCCCTTTCCTTCTTCTTCCCTCAGCTTATATACTGAGCATGACGTCATATGGTATGGAATAGCCCTTTGGCCAGTCTGGGTCAGCTGTCCTGGCTGTGCCCCCTCCAAGCTGCTAGTGCACCTGGCAGAG
The DNA here is from genome assembly GCF_047370975.1 of Nipponia nippon. Lineage (NCBI taxonomy): Eukaryota > Metazoa > Chordata > Aves > Pelecaniformes > Threskiornithidae > Nipponia > Nipponia nippon. Next base: position 33,566,046 of record NW_028262402.1, read on the forward strand.
CATGGGAAGCTGAAAAGTCCATGACTATTATAAACACTACTCAGCAACAACCAAAACATCAGTGTGTTATTAACATTATTCTCATACTAAATCCAAAACACAGCACTATACCAGCTACTAGGAAGAAAATTAACTCTATCCCAGCTGAAATGAGGACAGGCTGTCTGGCACAAGTCACTGGTATGCAGCATAAAAATGAGTGCACTATTAATAGGCATTCTTCCCATTTTTAGCAGCTGATTTTAAATAAAATGCTAAGTGTACGTTTTTTCCACAGCATTTAATTCATAATTTTTTACCAAAGTATTTTGTTTCCTTGTTTCAAGCTTTGGGAATATTTGGCTTTCAACTTGTAAATACAAGTTCATTGATTGAAAATAAAAATAAAGTTAAGTTTAGTTCTATAAACTTCAGCAGGATTGCTCATCTGGAATAATCTTCCAAACAAGGAGTTTTAGACTCAGTGGTTGCTTGGTAGCCAGCTGTTTGGTGTCCAGCTGTACTGAATGCCCTTAAGGGAATTAATCCAAAACTGCTATTGCTTGTAAGAGTTGCTGACTTGGGTTTCTAGGTGTGGCTTTACAGATGCAGCACTATAGGAAAAAATGAATTTGCTTTTTTCCTTACCTACCTGTTACTGGTTTTATGCTCTGTGTCTCTGAAAAGCACATCCACACTTATCCTTTCCTCAGTTCACAGTCTTTCCCAAACTGTTTCTTTCACAGTGCTGGCTTCTGGCTGGAGTATTCCTCAGTCTGTCCTCACCATTTTGAGACTTCTCTGTTCCTCCCACTGCCAACCTTAACTTCTCTCATCTCCTTCATTCTAATTTTTAGCACACTGTTCATTCATGCTCCATTCATTTTTGCTGTCTAACAACCATTTTTGGTCTCCTGTGTGTTCAAATCAGGCAACTTCCATTTCAGGAGTGATGAGGTGCCAGAGGAAGGAGTGTTTGGAAGGCAAGAAGTTCCTTGGTTTTAGTTCCAGTGTTCGTCTCAGACTTGGCTTGGAGTAGCGAGAAAAACCTTGCTTTCTTTCTGGCCTGGAAGACATTAAATGCTATGGGAAGATGTAGTCTGTAGTTTGTATTAGAAGCTGAAAAGTAGAATACATTCAGTCATACTAAACTTCAGTTTTAACTAAATCTGAGCTAAATTCCACCAAGTCTTTACTGAACACCAGGATTTTTTCCCTAATTCTGCCAAATTTAAGGAGATTTTGAGTGACAAACAAAGGAGAGTTCCTGACAAGCAACCTCTAAGCAATTTTAAGACCTTCCTCCAAAGCTGTTAGACCATTAAAGGAAAACATCAGAGGCTCGACTCTCACAAGATAACTTTTGCATTATTTTAGACAATTGGGCTTTTTACTTGTTTTGTTTCTGGGTTTTATTTGTGGTGATTTTAAATGAGTTTCTGAGGAAGTGTAGTGAGACTCCTCAGTGAAACACTGAAGGAGGAATGTGAACAAGCAGGTGGTGTTGGACTTAAGAGACATAAGTAATACTTTTTTTTCCTTCCCTTTTCTAAGTGAACCATGACCCAAAATTGCTTGTAGATGCACAAGTTCAGCACAATGACGTAGAGAGCTCAGGAAGTTTTTTGTTTGTTTGTTCTTGAAAGGCATCAACTTATTTGTGCCACACACTTCTATCTAAAGGATGCTAATTCAAAGGGTAATCACTGGACAGCAGTTCAAGTGATCCTTGAGCCAAAACTGATTCATATTTCTGTTCTGTTGAAAGCTGAGCTCTTTGTGAGCTCTGAAATAACTTTTTCAGCACAGCACACATGGAGTTAGGCAAATAGTTACTAATTCTCATTAATAATAAAAGACATGTTAATTCTCGATGCACTATATTAAATGAATTTCTTTGTATTTGTCTTTTGGAAACGAAACTCACCACTGCTCTTTGGTATGTTGCCTTTAAGCTCATTTGCAGTAAAAGTGTTTGTCACTATGTAACTTAAAATAGGTTAGCTTTATTCTACAAAAAAAAAAAAAAAAAAGAGAATGTATTAAGGAACTGGCATGTTATTGCAAACTAGCTGCTCTAATAGTTTTCCACACAAACTGTGCAAACACTAGCATACTCACAACCGTAACAATGTATTTGTGGGTCATGAGTAAATGTCTTGTTGCTCACTGCCATTAAAAAAACAGAACACCAGTGATGAGTCTAGTCTAATGTGTTTGCATTTGATCAAGCTGATTTAGCAATTTATAGATCAGTTCTTATCCAGTCTTATTTCTACAGGTGGCAACTTGACACCTCCCCTAGGCTGCCCTAGAAGCTTATAGTACAGACAGTTAGAAGTTTGCTGTTTATGCAGTATTTAGGATAATATTTGTTTCATCATCAGTGGCTGATGAGAATAATTGAATGCCCTTCATTTTTGAACATTCCTTTATGCACTGGTAGTTACTGCGTCTTCCACTGTGACCTTCTGTGGACTTAAGGTTCTCATTGTTGTATCGTATTTTCCAAATAATTTACACTGTTTCTTACTTTGCTTTGAATGCCCCAAATTTCTTATTTTTGCCTGAGCATTTGACAATAAAAACTGAACAATCCACAGTTGAATCCAATGCTCTAGCTGAGGTTTAACCTGTTCAAAATGCAAGTGTTAGCTTATTTGTTTATTACACAATTCTTAGAACTATACAGCACTGTAGGATTTGACATTTTTGCAGTAGTATATTTGTACTAATATATTTTTAAACCATTTATACTGCTTCATACAGCTCTGTAATGCTATCAACTAGCTTATGTACCCCAATTTCTCTGTTTTTGGTTCTTTATCAAATTTTATATTATTGCTCTTACTGAAGTTCTATGTTTTAGTATCCTCCAGTACTGACTTTTACAGTACTTGCTGTCTTTCCCAACTTCAGATCTTATTTCTCAGGGACACCATTAAGATTATTCATACAATCTGCCCCATTAGTAATGAAAACACTGAAGTGCATTGAGAACTGGACATCTCATTCTCTAGGACACAACTCTGCTCCTATCATCACATTTCAGTTTCTTAGTTAATCATACAACATTTCTCAGTCAAAAGTACTTTTTAGCTGCTCTAACCTAAGTCCCTCTCCTGCGAAATATGATAATTATCTTGCATTTAATATTTCATGCAACTTTCTCATAGCTATGTCCTTTGGATGTTTATCAAGCTTAGAGTGCTTCTTCTCTATGGACATGGGACAGATCGCCATACAGCATATGAAGTGAGTTGTCCAAAATATCCAAATATACTGATTGATTTCACAGATGTCTGAAAGACTGTAACTTCCTTTTACTTGAATTTATTTCTTTATAGTTATATAGTGCTATTGGTGAGTATACCTTTTTCCCTGGCCCAATTTCTCCTTTTATTTTGTAATTTATGTGCAAAAATGTGCGAAGATTTGCCTTCACTCTTAAAATGTAATTTAGAGTACTGAACTGCGCGAAATTCAAAGTCCAGAATTCCACTGAACAATTTGCATTGTGCAAAGATAGAATAAAAAGACAGGTCTTGCAACAAAGAGCAGAAGTACAAATATAAAGTGTTAGATCCAGGGATATAATAAAATTATATTGGTCATTAAGAAAAGCATTAGTTTTAGCAGATGGGGAGCTTAACATTTATCGGGTTGCTTGTAAGCAAGGAGCTGTAGGTTCCAGCTTGACATCTTGTAGTTTAATGTGTCATGCAGCACGACAGTGTCGTGGTTTAACCCTAGGCAGCAGCTAAGCCCCACACAGCTGCTTGCTCACTCACCCCCTGCCCCACCCCGGTGGGATGGGGGAGAGAATCAGTAGAGTAAAAGTGAGAAAACTCGTGGGCTGAGATAAAGACAGTTTAATAGGTAAAGCAAAAGCTGTGGATGCAAGCAAAGCAAAGCAAGGAATTCATTCACTACTTCCCATTGGCAGGCAGGTGTTCAGCCATCTCCAGGAAAGCAGTGCTCCATCACATGTAATGGTTACTTGGGAAGACAAATGCAATTACTCCGAACATCCCCCCCTTCCTTCTTCTTCCCTCAGCTTTATATGCTGGGCATGACATCATATGGTATGGAATATCCCTTTGGTCAGTTGGGGTCAGCTGTCCTGGCTCTGTCCCCTCTCAGCTTCTTGTACACTCCCAGCCTACTCACTGGTGGGGTGGTGTGAGAAGCAGAAAAGGCCTTGGCTCTGTGTAAGCACTGCTCAGCAATAACTAAAACATCCCTATGTTATCAACACTGTTTTCAGCACAAATCCAAAACATTGCCCCATACCAGCTACTGTGAAGAAAATTAACTCTATCCCAGCCAAAACCAGCACAGAGAGCAGTGTGGGAATGTTATGGATCAGATCTGTTGTGATCTTAGAGTCTGTCCTAAGCTGGTGAGGACCTCCTCGTGATGTAGAAGAAAGGAACAGTCTTTTTCAAATATCTGGGATATTGGAGAGCTGGAATCAAAGCCACGTAGCTATCTGGAAAAAAATGTGCTAAAGAAATGTCAGCTTGAGAGTACTCAAAGTTTCCGAGATTTTCAGTGTGAATTTGAAAGCCTATCTTCAAAACTAGAGCATGGCTTATTGAGTTTATTCCGAGGTTGTTTCTGTCTGTCCATGTGTCACCCTTAGCCTTACAGGGAAACCCATCTGATACATGGAAAATGCTCTACAGGTATTAAACTATGTCAGTGTCAATATTTACTCTTAAAAGGATAATCCTATGGTATTACTCCAAGATGCTTGTTGTTTTGCAGATTCTTTTTACCCTCCATATCTGCTTCACTGACAATCATTCCCCAAAGAAATAAAGCCCTGGCCATACAATACTCACATACAAGCTTCTGTAAATGTGGAGACAAGAGGTGTGATATTTTGAATGCTGCCTTTCAGGCCACATCTGAGTCTCCTGGTTATTGGAGCAGAATTTAATTTCTTTGTATCTGTTTCTTGGGATGCACTGGGAGGTGTGCTCTACCATAATCCTTTGAAGTGATGTGTCTTTCAATGATATTAGATAAATGGCACTTAAATATCAAAACATGGGAAATATTGTAAGATTTTAAATTATGTAGACTCTATTGCTTTCTATTCCTACAGGTAACAGTATGTCCCAGGTTATGGCAGTTTGTTGCTGGATCAGCTACTGTCAATACTATCTCTAGCATCTCTTCAAATGGGAAATCATGCAGCCCATAGGAAAACAGGACCTCAGTGGTCCTCTCTCCTCGTTACAAATGAGAACTTAAATGACCAGTCAAAAACCTGTGTATAAAGTTGAAGAGCTTACTCATGCTGGTTGCAGCATCACTGACTTAGAAATTGTAGTGCTTATGAGTTCCTTAGCATTTTTTTAAGCAAAGAGACCAAAACTGAGTAAATAATGTGAAAAAAACATGTTAATGGCCTAAAATTCTGATTGGTTTTGGCATGGCCAAATTGTAGGCTTCTGTTTACCCTGTTGTTTTTTGCTGCGAACGCTTGCGCTGAAGAGACTTTTGTTTATATGAATATCGAGGATTTACTATTCTTCAGAAGAATATTCATATACATATAAAACGAATGACATTTGTCTGGGAATATGCTATTCATGCTGAAATGATCTGCCTTCTGTTTTACAAAGGTTTTCTTCAGTCAAGTAATTGGCAAACAAAAACAATGCCATGTAACTTGTGATTTAGTCACACAGTACAAATAATGAATAAAAAATAGTCAAAGAAATACAGTAACCAAAGTGAATAGTTTGCAGTAGACCCTTGGGCAGATGTGTTCACATAAAGTATTTATGGTGAAATAATGAATACACTCAGAAAATAGACTGTTCACAGATCATTTAACGGAAAAAAACCCCCTGAGTTCTTTAAGTAATTTTTTTGCCATATATATTTTATCACGGAAAAAGAAATAAAGGGGTTCCATAGAGAATATAATCACAGTTATCTAGACAATCTGGGGGAGAAAACCCAAGGAATAGCCATTGGTTTCAATCATGTAGCCCTTATATCTTTCTTTTTCACAGGTTCTGATGTAGTCAGGTCATAAGAATACACAAATTCTGAAGTCTTTGACGCATGGGGAATTCTTTTTGCTGGGTGTTTACAATATGTCTAGAAGTGTAGGTTACTCCTGAAACAACTTGATACAATTTCAGTGCAAATATATAGTAATGTTACTTTTCCAAATCCAGACATAATCTGTTTCAACAGATCTGCTTTTTATTCACATTCCGAAAGGGCAGTCAGGCACTGGAACAGGCTGCCCGGGGAAGTGGTTGAGTCTCCATCCCTGGAGGTATTTAAAAGATGGGTAGATGTGGTGCTTGAGGACATGGTTTAGTGGTGGACTTGGCAGTGCTAGGTTATCGGTTGGACTCGATGATCTTAAGGGTCTTTTCCAACCTTAACGATTCTATGATTCTATGAAGAATAAGCTACAGACAGACAATCAGTAAAATGGCAAGTTTTTTACAATTTTATTCTACCCCAAGATATAGATGTGAGTGAATTTAAAGAAAAGAAAAACAGATTTTTTTTTTTCACTCTTTAATTAATCTCCTACCCCCTAAACACAGCACTTGGGCTTCCCACTCAAAAAGGCCATATTTATTTATAAGAGCTGATGGCTGAAGTAAGCAGTGAGAGGTTAATGACTCTTGCACAATTGAAAGCAGTTTTTAGTTAACTAGATAACTAAAATACAATTCAGGACACTTAGAGCCTGACACTTAGATAAGAAATTACAGGAAGCAAAGCCTTTCATAGGAATGACACATATTTTATGTGTTTATTACCTGATTTTTTTGAAGATTCTGAGAGATTTTTTGCATCAAATAATTTTTATCTTTTTTTTTGGTATATTTGAAGCATATTCCTGCTCAATTTGAAATGGAGAAAAATTATTCAGTTCTTAATGTCAAATCTTTTCCCCAAATTTTGTGCAAGATTTCATTTGTTTCCTAGCACGGACTTTCAGTCAAGTTGGCAGGTGCTTAAATATCTTTTTCCCACATGAGGGCATCAGAGTTGTTCCAACACAATATATGGAAGACACCTTGTTGTGCTATTTAGATTCCTGTTTTTAGAACGTACACATACAAGTAGACATAGTAATCCTTTACAGTTTTTAGTTTTACAGTGCAAAAGAATTATTTAGGTATTTCTAAATGACTCCTGTTTTATTGCAAAATGGTGTGAACAACAAGATCTCCTTGGGTCAAATTCTGTTGACAGAACTCACGGGAGTAGATCATAAGAGTATAATAATTAGATAGTAAGCTACTGTTTGACTTATGCAAGACGCAATAATAACAACTGGCTGTAACCAAAATAGGGATAAAATAATTCAAATAATTACATATGTGAGTGACTGCAACTTACTGTTTAAGTCTCACAGCTAGTGGTAGAGGGTAGCAGCGGAGGTGTACAAAAACAGATAATGTGCCTTTTTGCTGTTTTGCTCCTGTCAGCTGTCTCACCGATGATGTAGGAAGTTAGCTATACCTTACAGGGGGAGTAATGGAGGAGACAGGGGAATGGCTCTGTTTTCAGGTTTTTTTTTTAATTACTTATTTATAGCTACTAATAGCAATGACTGTTTTTGTGCACGCATAGTGCATTGTCCACTGTGGGAATGCTAGAAAATAATTGCAAAGGGCCAGATGCAGTGCATCCTTGTGAGAATGTGATAAACTTTCTCATATCGTTCATCTCAACTCTGTTTCACAATCCCAGTTTTCATGGTTCTCTTAGCTTTTAAAATTATCATATGTCTGTTCCATTTAATCTTGCTGACTTCCTACCTAGCTCAGCAAGTCTTTTAATTGATCAAGCTGCTCCTCCTTGCTATCTCTTCTTCTTTATTTCTTTTTTCAGTTCAGTGTTGTTATCAGTGGTGGTTATATATGTGCTCTAAACAAAATTCATTATTATCCAGACATGTGGTCCAGTTGATGTTCATCATCAGGACCATGCTTTAATTCTATTATTATTTTTTAGAAAAGTTGAGGAGTGTCTTATGTTACTTTTAAAATTGTATAGCTTGCTATCCTTTAATAAACAGGTAAACACAGTCCAGAAGATTGCTTCCAGATGAGTGTACGTGTCTTCCCATAGCAAATCAGTGTATTATTTAATCTTTTTCATATAGTTATGCTTTTGCATCTTAAAATTATTTAATAAAACTGTGGCTGAACAAGAGTGCAGATTACTAGCCCAGGCTACACTTCCCAGACATAATATAAAGAATCTCTTTTGTGATATTTGGGAACAGCGAATAACTGGAACAGAATGTTTGCCCAGATGAAGTTTGGCTCTGGATATGTGGATCCTGTGGTCTTGGACCTGTTCAGATCTCAAAGCTGAGCTCATTTCTAATGTAAGTTGACAGAAGATTTATAAAATTGTATTTGAAGTCAGGTAACCTATCATTAATTAATAGTATTTTCCTATAGAAGCAAATAATTGAACCTCTGCTTAAAACCCAGGAGTGCTAGTTCTCTGCTACAGTAAATCAAAGAAATGGAAATAAATGATATTGTTCATTTCCTCTACTGGCTTTAGGCTACTAGTTTATAGGAAAGCATAGTTGTGCTGAAAAAACTTACACTCACTGGAAGGTAGCATTTTCATCTTAAAGATCTATATGTACAACAAATTCTTCTGAGATGCACAGTACTTACAAAAAAAAAAAAACCAAAAAAACCCCAAACCAAAAATCGCAAAAAAGATTTTAATCAGGAATGGTGTGTGCCAAGAGTGAAAATTGACAAATAATTTGACAGAGCCTTTCTTTTACCCAAAGTTTCCTTCATTTTCTTCCCCAACCCTTTCATAACTTTAACATTTCCAGCCTCTTGTATAGATAAGCTTTATCTGTAAGTGTCCTTGAGCCTGTGTGTGGGTGTAAGGACTATTTGTTTGGGTAGATGAATAGGAATCAAAACTCACTGACAAGAAATGGTTGAGTAGATTCCCAGTGTATTCTTTCTGCTCTAAGTGAGCAGAGTTTGTTTTATTTTGTTTTTTACTGATTCTTCAATCAGAATCAACAGATAATCTGTGACAAACTCAGTAAAATTAAGGCAGAATGTGTAATAGCTCCTTAGATAGCACAACTGGCAGCTCCCGCTGACACACTTACAAATCCCCTCAGGTTCCCACTGAGGCAGACATTTATTGATTTCTTTGTTTTCCAACTTCACAAGTCATAGATTTCCCTGTCTATCTCCAAGGGAAGCATATAGTCAAACTAATTATATACTTAATTTGAAAAAGCAAAAGGGCAACAGGTAGTAAAAAATGTTTGCAATGTGTTAGATACATAGAAACTTGCTTCTGTGTTTTTCATTTTTATCCAGCTTATCAAAAGCATTCTGACAAAGAGTAAATGAACCTTCTACCCATCTTAGTCAAGTTTAAATTTTAGAGCTAGGAGAGTGAATACACAAACTTTGCATTTTAACTTGTTGAAGATAGAATGGGATATCAGTATTTCCAATTTTCTTCGTTTAATTTTCAGAAGGAAGCCAGGGATTTGGATCTAATGAAAAGCTTAGAACAGAGACTGAGGAGAGTCTTATTTTCAGGTTGTTAGAATTCACAGGCCTGATAAAATTGCCTCCTCTGTCAGGTTTCCAAGCACTAGAAAAAAAATCAATCTGCAAATGACATTGGCTGCAATACTGGTGTGCTGTCCACTTAATGCTGAAAAAAGTCATCTTGCGAAAATAGGAGGAGGATGAAGAGCCGTACCTTTAATGTGCATCATTTTACACCATGCCTAAAATAATAATAATAAAAAGGATATAATGAAGGCAGATGGGAGAAAGGCAAAGGATGAGAGGCAGAGAAATGGCAAATGAAAGACAAGTGTTAAGTTGAAGTGGCCTACATTTACACTGGAGATCATAACCTTACACTGTGAGAACTGGCAAACTGAAAAAAAAAAAAAACCACCTTCTGTAATTTAGCCTACCCTAAAAAAGGATACTTAACATGTCCTAAAAATCAGATGAAACTTACTACACTTCAACTTCATCATTTGATTATGATTTTTTTATTTTTTATTTCTATAACCTATAGTTGGGTTTGAAAATGGGCAATGCAACTTCTAGAAAGAAGCCAAGAGTGGCTATACAAAAAAGTGTGCTTATTCATTACAAGTAATTACAAACATGGCACACGTGCTTATATTTTAATGTTTTGTAATTAAAATAGATTAAGAATTCTTTTATTCTTATTTTTGGAATTTTTCCTACTTTGTTGTGTTCTTGAACTTGTCTGTATTACAGTGTAGCTCTCCTGGTGAATCTTAAAGAGTGGTAGAAGGACAGAAAAATATTTCAGTATATGTTAGCATAGGAACAGACAGATAAAACACTTCCTCTGTTTCTGAGCTATGTTTGCAGTCTTTACTTCAACATTGCTAAAATATTTGAGACTTCAAAAGTGGTGTGTGGGATGTAAAAGGGATAAACTGAAATACAGTGAATGCCGTCACTCAGAAAAAATGGTTTTGATTTGACTGAGATGTGAGCCTCTGAAAATACTGACTGTGTGCAGCGGGGTTTTGTTCATTGTGTACCATTTAAAAATGAGTTTACTGGGCATGTAAGGTTACACTAGCTGTATGAACTTCCATTCTAACCAAAGACATTCAGGAGAGTTTTGCAATTTGCGAAAAGACTGACAAAACATGCTCTAGACACCTCAGCAATATAAACAACAACAACAAAATCTGTTTTTCTCCTGTGTTACTAGGGAGAACATCCTGATGTCAACTTGCTGCTATTTTCTGGAATAAGCTTTGTATCCTAGAGGTATTCTTCTGTGCATTTTGCAGTCACTGTCTTACTTGATTGTAACATGGAGATTTCCCCTCTGTCCTAGGACAAAGTATTCCAGTTGTAATTATCCGGAGAGCTGCCCACAATAGCAATTTAAAATTGCATACAGTGTTTATATATTTTATTTTTCTTTCCAGGAAGACAGCTTCAAAGCTTAGAGAGTTATTATCTACTTTAGACTTTTTTTTCTTTAAACTCCCAACCCTCAAATAACTAGTGCTCTGTATTTTCACAATACCTATAATATACATTTTAAATGCTCAGGTGCAGAATGCTGAGGTCAAAGGTGTAGCTACGACTATTTCATATTCCCTTTCTGCTCCTTTGTGAATTTATTAAAACTTACTTTCTACTTTACTTTCTGTATTCTGTTGCTACTTTTGTAAAATGCTTCTTAGTTCCTAAAGACATGAATAGTAACCAAATATAGAACAGATAAACGTCCCTAGACATACTGTATTTTGCATAAACCCTAAAGAGTCAGATGTTATATTTTTTTTCTTGCCAGTCCTCATCTTTTCCTCACCATAGGCAATCAATGGGAAACAGACTTTGCAACCCATAGAAAGTTGCACTGAGATCACTGGGCTTATTTCCTTGAGAGAGCATTATGTTCATTTAATCATCTCAAAACTCATTTCAGAAAGAAGTGCCTATAACATGAAAGGCTAGTGGCTGATCAGCTGCTCAGCCAATTTTCTTCTTTCCTGAGAACATGCTCATCATGTAAACAGTTTCACTTAATGGCACAGACATCATGTGTCATTACTTGGAACGTCTCGGACACAGGAAGTGTGACTTGATACATCAGACTAAGAAATATGATTACCTCTTCAAGTTATTTTTAATCAAAAACTCTAAAATGGATTCTGATTATTTGAAAATAATTAATTTATCTGCTTAGCATAATTTACCTTGGTTGCTTACCAGCTAAAGGAGACTAAACTTTGCTACAGCCTAGTTCTCTACATAGTGTTCAAGTTTTCATTGACTCCACTATTGCTGAAGTGTCAGGTTATCCTGTGTTTTCTGCCTGATCATCCTGTGTTAAACCTGAGTCGGTAAAAAAGGAAGACATCTGGTCTATGTAAATCTAAATATATCTTTCTCTTTTCCTAAAGCACAAGGTCCAACACTTTGCTTGCCAGTATTTACATTGCCAAGGCTGGCCCAAAGCAACAATTTGTCTACCAGCTTGCTTCCATACAATATATCTTTCCAAAGGAGTGGTTCTTTCCTGTCAGACTCAAGACTGCATGTTAAGCAGGACTTGTATCAGCAGGCAGGAATGCAGAGATACATGCAAGGGACAGGGAGGCTTTACTCTTGAGGTTGTTCTCAGCTGACCTGAGAAACCTCAGCAAATGCTTGAATATGGGGTGGCCGTGGGCCAAATAGCTCCTTGATGGTCCTTACACAAGGTGTACTGTATGAAGCTATGATGATGCTTTGAAAGATAGCTCTGTCTTCCCTCCCCAGCCCAGACGATCCCCATCAGGATGCCATGGAGAGGCTTTCTAAGTGCAGATGCCTCCTCCCTGTGCACGCGTTTCTGCTCTGGAATGCAACTTTCAGTTATCTTTCCTTTAGGAGTATATGATTCAGAACTGCTATATCAAATTTTTGTGTAAGTAATTAGCTGAAAAGACTCCTGCAATGTTTTTCTTTTTAATTAGTTGCACAGGGCTCCTTGTATTCCTCTTCCTTTGTGGCTGTTTCTCTCTCCTCCTCTCCTTCTTTCCTTTTGTCCCTCTTTCTACTTAAATAAATGAACCCATGAAGGTGGAGTGTAAATTACAACAAACTCCATAATGTAAACAAATGATGAACATGCACTTGTTCATTTTGTTTCTGCCATTTTGTGAAGGAAATGGAATGTGCATATGCAGTGATTAAATAAACAGCATTCATGGGAAATCCTAATTTGGGATCCCATACCACCACTGCCTTCTTCCATAGCTCTGAGCTACAGAACTTTAGAAGGCCAGCTTATGCTGGAATACACCCATCTGCTCATTTTATTTGGAACTTGCACCCTTTTCCCACTGCCATTCTTAGAAAGTGACTAAACCTAACACTGACTGGGTACTCTCCCTTCTTTTACCTCAAATGATAATAATGTTTTCTCTATTTTATTACAGTCTCTTGAGATTGTGACTGATTTGCATATTCTCTAACACTTAATTAACGATGTCACTTTCCCAGTGCCTTGAAAACAGTTTTCATTTTTTCCTCGGCAGGCCTCCAACAATTACCTCCCACATTTTCTGCTGCAGTCCTTTTTATTACTTTAATGACAAATAATTGGACAGATTCTGAGTAATGAGGGTGAGAGCCAAAGGACTGTTGCATAGGAGACGGCTGCTTGTTACAAGACACTTTTAGTGGTCTCTAAATCAGATAGACAAGTAGAGTAATGATCATCTTGCAGTAATGAGACACAATTAAGAATCACTGCAGCAAATGACAGAGCAGTTCATTGAACAATAACCTCCCTCTTCCTTTTTTCCAAGGAAGATCGAAGCTTAATTATAACATCGCCATTTGCAACGCTATAGTTAAAGTTGTGTCAGCATTATAAACCTGCTACTTTCAAGAGTTTATAACTTGCATGAAAAAAAATCTGCTTTGAGCTGGAAATTTCTTTGTAAAGCTTTCAGTTTGTTATTTAATTTTTGATTGATTTATTTATTTTACAAAGTAGACCAGATCCACATCTGTTCTAAACAGGCATAGCTTCATTGGTGTGACTGAAGCTATAATAATTTTCAGTTACTGAGGATCCTGCTCAGACGCTGTATAAGCCTACATGTACCAATGCACAGAAACCTGGCACTTAAGCTAAGGAGCAGCAAATGCTGCTTTTGAGAAAAAGACTGCTCCATGCTGCTTTTGTGGGGAGGAGGAAAGGAGGGCATTCAGTGCCTTGCAGAGATGGGCCTATACAGCCAGGTTCTCCAGAGAGCTCAGCTCCCATTTAAATATCTAAACAAGTGTTCAGCTTTTCTATATAATAACCATGATAAGTGTTTCTAAGTGCTCATGTAACTTTAACTGCCTCTGTGAGATTCACCCTTGAGGTGATTCTGATGTCATAGTCTGTCATTCAATGCATATGTCACTGGGTTATTGTCATCACTGAATAGACCAGGCAGGAAGGAGAAGGTTGATTGGAAAGCAGGCACTGTTTTACACATAAATATCCTCTATAATGAACATAGATTAAAAGAGAGGGTGAAAAAGAAGTAAATGGCAGCATAATGAGCTTTGGGGAAAATATGCTGTGCTTGACTGCTTTCCAGAGTATGAGTGGCTATTTAAGTTGCAAGGGTGACAAAAGCAGCACAATCTAGTGAATTACAAATAATGGCTAATTCTTCATATGTGCCTTGAACCCTTCCACCTTATCTCCACGATGAGTTAGAAATAGATGCTTCTGTCTTGCTAGTGAATTCACTGGTTGTTGGCCTTTGCTATAATCTTAAATTCATGTAAACAAGAGTCATTTGCATTTTATTATCTGTGTGCTTCAAAATTGATTATGGTTCTCTACAAAACCTAACAGGGTGATGGGCTTTACTTTTTTTGTGTAATCAGAACAGGTGCTTTGGACACATTACTGACCAATCAACCAATTTTATGAAAACTCCGTAATTATAGGTCACCAGTTAATGTAACATGCAGTAACTGCTGTTCACTATACAAGCCAAATAAATTTGTTACATTGGCCAGATCTTAAGCCTGATACAGCTACTTTGATCTTTTGAAGCATAACTGCCAAAGTCAGTTAGATATCTCTGTTTATCTATTCTGTGGCATAGGGGAATCGTCCACTAACCATGAAGACTAGAATAACATGGCCCTGTTTTGACCCTTTTCCTCTGAAAATGGAGTTCACTGGCAAAAAGGCCTTGGGTTTTCTGGCCACTATTGAGTGTCATTGGTCATTAGCTTTGGGAATAATTGCAGCTTGGTGCAACCAGAAATGACCTGGTGCTATTTGGAGTCTGTTGTACCTGCATCAGGCTGGATGGTGCTGAAGGGGGCCTTCAGGAGAAGGCAATGGTTATGGAAAAAGGGCAGCCAAGACCACGCATTCCTGCTGCATTGCACAGTTCCGTCAGTGCAAATAAACTGAAAATCCAGTTCAGTTGCTCAGTATACCCATGTGACTCCTGTGTTAACGTTAGCCCTTAGAATTAAAATGAAGAAAGGTTAAACTGCTACTTCATGTCTTCAAGTCATTAAAATGTCATACACCAACATTTTTTTGGGTTTCAACTTCCCAAACATCAACTGAGAACAACATACTGCTGTGACAAGCAAGTCTGGGAAATTCCTGAAGCATGTTGAAGATGTAATTTCTTGTCACAACTACTCAGTAAGCCAACTAGGAAAGATGCCCTCCTAGGCTTGTTACTTGTGAATAGAGAAGGACCTGTGGGAGATGTGATGGTAAGTGGCTGTCTTGGCCACAGTGATCATGAAATGATTGAGTTTAAAATTTTTGGTGTAATGAGAAAAAAGTTAAATAGAGTTGCTACCTAGAATTTTAAGAAAGCAAACTTCAAGCTACTCAGGGAGCTAGTTAGCAGTATTCCCTGGGAAACTGCTTTTGAGGGCTTAGGGGTCCATGAGTGCTGGTCAGTCTTTAAGAATCTCCTTTTAAAAGCACAGGCCAGTCACCAGCGGTGTTCGTCAGGGCTCAATTCTAGGGCCAGTTCTGTTCAATATATGTATCAATGATCTGGATGCAGAAGTTGAATGCACCATTAGCAAGTTTGCTGACGATACCAAACTAGGAGGTGCTGTTGACTCTCCTGAAGGACCAGAGGCCTTGCAGAGGGATCTAGATAGTTTGGAGCATTGGACAATCATCAATGGCATGAAATTTAACAAGTCCAAATGCCAGATTCTGCACCTGGGATGAAGTAACACTGGGCACAAGTATAAGTTGGGAGAGGAGTGGCTGGAGAGCAGCCCTGCAGAAAGGGGCCTGGGGGTGCTGGTTGACAGCAGGCTGAATATGAGCCAGCAGCGTGCCCTGGCAGCCAGGAGGGCAAACCACATCCTGGGGTTCATCAACCACAGCATAACCAGTTGGTCAAAAGAGGTGATTATCCCGCTGTATTCAGTGTTGGTGTGGCCTCACCTTAAATACTGTGTGCAGTTCCGGACCCCACATTTTAAAAAGGATGTGAAGGTCTTTGACCGTGTACAGAGGAGGGAAACAAAGCTGGTGGAAGGGCTGGAAGGCATGTGCTGTGAAGAGCATCTGAGGACTCTGGGTTTGTCTAGTTTGGAGAGAAGGAGGCTGAGGGGCGACCTCATTGCTCTTCACAGCTTCCTGAAGAGGGGAAGTGGAGAGGGAGGTGCTGATCTCTTCTCCCTGGGATCCAGTGATAGGATGCATGGGAATGGTTCAAAGCTGCGACAGGGGAGGTTCAGACTAGATATTAGGAATCATTTCTTTACCAAGAGGGTGATCAAGCACTAGGAAAAGGCTTCCTACAGAGGTGGTCACTTCCCCAAGCCTGTCAGTGTTTAATAGGCATTGTACAATACCCTTCCTTATATGTTTTAATTTTTGGTCAGGCAGTGGGACTAGATGATCGTCTTGGGTCCCTTCTAACTGGTACTAAACTATTCTATTTTATTGTATTCTATTTGCATCATGACATTTCCATGAAGTTCTTCCTTTTCCTTTATTAAGAAAGGCAAGCTTCAGGCAAAGATTTTCAGAGCTGTGGCAATTGTTCTTGGATTGCTGTGCCCTTGCAGCTTGTGTGCATATCTTGTATTTACGATGCAGGTTGTGCTGTGGGGTGTTGGTCTGTGACCAGGTTTGTAACACATATAAAAACTTGAATAGACTTAACTTTTAATGTTGACCATGTTTTGTAAAATATATAACAGTTTTATCACAGGACCTTATCTGTATATCCAAAATTAAGTTAGACCTTAAGAGAAATGTAAAGATATTAAAGATCAGATATGAAGTCAATATATCATTGCAGCTTTAATTCTTCCTCTAGTAACATATATTCTTCCTTTTTTAAACACAGGAAAGTTCTCAGATGTTTCCAGCAACCAGATGATGTGAATCTGAATATGTGAACACTGTGACGAAGACTGTCATATATTTTACATTTTGGAGATGACGTAGAACTTTTATTTATGAGGTGAAGGGGAGATTAAAACAAATATATTCCAGTTATTTACTTCTTTTTTTTTCTTTTTCTTTTTTTTTTTTTTTATTTTAGTTTTAAAATGCCACTTTTAACAGCAGTTTCCTTCTTTCCTTCTTGGAATAACTTCATTTCCCTTGAAACTCTTAATAAGAATTTCTGATTAGCTGCAACAGAGAGCCTTTTTTCACTTACACAGCTAAATGTCAACTTTTAGGACAAAGGGAAACATAAAAAGGAAGATCTATGTGAATACTCCAGGGCTAGCAGCGTTTAAATTTATGAACTTGTATCCTCCATGAGAACAGCATTATTGGGAAACTAATGGCAGTTGTATTAGTTTTCACAAATGAATCTGGAGTATGATGCTTTCCTCAATGAGTAGTTATGGACAATTCCATGTTAACGTGTAAGAGAGAGATGAAGAAAATATATATTTATTGTAGTATTTCACACTTGTAAAGAGAGACAGCTTTTGACTGCTGAATCATGGGATTATTTTAGCTCACGTGCTTCGTTTGTACAATTTCACACTTGGAATGGGAAAAATCTGTTCGCCTTATTTTGTAATGTATACATTTTTCACATTGATTTGGCTGTTTAAACTTTATATTCAGAGTACTGTAAAAAGACCTTGTAGCTCTGTTGTTCATTCTTTGCTTAAGCCTCTAAGGTAGGAAAGGTATGCCCAGTAAAACCTGAGAATAAGGCCTTTCAAAGAGTCCATGAACTGAGAATCCAAAAACTGAAGATCCTTCAGTAGTTACTTTTTACATTTGTGTCGATCCAGTTGTACATGAGAACACTCAATAACTGTTTTTTTTTATATGCTGCCCCATTCACAGAATCACAGAATCGGTGAAACGGGAAAAGACCTCTGGTGTTCATCTTGTACAAGCCCCCTGCTCAAGAGACGAGTGCTGGAAGGGGTTGCCTTTGCTCAGCACCCACAGATGCTGCTCTCCCCCACACCAAAGCTCAAAGAGCAAACCAAAGGTCCTGCTGGAGCCTGCATGCCTTGTGTGTGCACCCACAGTATCTCTGGACAAAATGCACTGGGACAGAGCCTGTAGCTGCCGAAGAGCAGTGGGGTCACAGGCAGTCACAGCTGCTCCCCAGTGTCACTACAGGAGTGTTGAGGGCTGCCCTCTGACAGCTGCCCAGCTAGGAAGGCTGATGCACTTTCAGAAGGGGAAAGCCTGTTCCACAGGACACCTGCAAGTGGTTTTTTAACCTCAGGCTTGTCAGATCCTGTGATTAGAGGCTGGTGCCCCAAGCACAAAGGCTCAGTAATGCAGGGGGCAGCCCTGGTGATCTCCTCAGTGCCAACAGGACCTGGCTTCCCCGAGGGCTCCTCTCAAGGGAGAAGGACTCATTCCTTGTTACTGGAGGGAAAGCCTCAGACAGAGATGACAGAATGGTTGAGGTTGGAAATGCCCTCTAGAGGTCATCATGTTCAAGGTCCTTGTTCAAGCATGTTCACATAGAGCAGGTTGCCCAGGACCCTGTCCAAACAGCTTTTGAAGGTCTCCAAGGACGGAGAGTCCACCAGCTCTCTGGGCAACCTGTTACTGTTCTTAGTCACCCTCATAGTAAAAGAGTAGCTCCTCATGTTGAGGAGGAACCCACCCCTTCTTTCAGTTTGTGCCCATTGCCTCTTGCCCTGTCACCTGGTGCTACTGGAAAAAGCCTGGCTCTTTCTTCTTTACAGCCTCCCTTCAGCTATTTGGAAACATTGATGAGATCCCTCCCTCAGTTTTCTCTTCTTGAGGCTAGACGGTCCCTGCTTTCACAGTCTTGCCTCCTATGGGAGATGCTCCAATCCCTTCATTATCTGTGTGGCCCTTTGTTGGACTCTTTCTAGAAGCTCCATGTCTCCCTTGTAGTAGGGAGCCCTGAACTGAATACAGTACTTCAGCAGTGGCCTCACCAGTGCTGAGGAGAGGGGATGGATCACTTCCCTCAACCTGCTGGCAAGACTTCTTATGCAGCCCAGCATATCTCCAGCATTCTTTGCGACATGGGCATAGTGCCGGCTCTTGTTCAACTTGCTGTCTGCCACCCCCTCCATGTCCTTTTATGTAGACCTCTTTTCCAACTGGTCGTCTGCCAGTATACACTGTTGCAGGGGGTTGTTTCTCCCCAGGGGCAGGACTTTGCACTTTCCTTTGTTAAGCTTGATGAGCTTTCTGTCAGTCCATTTCTCCAGCCTGTCCAGGTCCCTCTGGATGGCAGCATGACCCTCTGGCTTATCAGCCACTCATGCCAGTTTTGCGTCATCGGCAAACTTGCTCAGGTACATCCAGATCATTAATGAAGATATTAAACAGGATTGGAACCAGTACTGACCCCTGGGTACTCCACTAGTAACTGGCTTCCGTCAAGACTTCGTGTCACTGATCACCACCCTCTGGGCCTGGCTGTTTAGCCAGTTTTCAGTCCACCTCACTGTCTGCTCATCCAGCCGATACTTCATCAGCTTCTCTGTGAGGATTTTATAGGACACAGTGTCACAAGCCTTACTGAAGTCCAGGTAGGAAATATGTGCTTCCCTCCCTTTGTCTACCAAGCCAATCGTTTAATCATAAAAGGTTATGATGGAATCATAGAATGGTCAAGGTTGGAAGGGACCTCTGGAAGTCATCTGGTCCAAACCCCTGCTCAAGCAGGACCACCTAGAGTAGCTACTCAGGACAGAGTCCAGATGGCTTTTGAGTATCTCTAGCAATGAAGACTCCAAAACCTCCCTGGGCAACCTGTGCCAGTACTCATTCACCACCACAGTAAAGAAGTGTTTCCTGATGTTCAGGAGGAACCCCCCAGACAGACTAGGGCCTGTCAATGTGAGGTTACTCCTATCTGTCTGCAAACAGCCTGATTCACTTGTTCTTCCTGGTTAGGAGACCTATAGCAAGCACCCACTATAATGGTATCTTTACCTGTCCTCTCTTTAATCCTAAACCATAAGTTCTCAGTTGGTTCCTGATCCATCCCCAGGTGGAGGGGACTCTAGCTGCTTTCTCACATAAAGGGCAACTCCTCCTCCTTGTCTTCCCATCCTGTCCTTCCTAAAGAGCCTGTATCCCTCCATTGCAAGACTCCAGTCATGGGAGTCATCCCATCACATCTGCATGATCCCAATAAGAACACAGTCCTGCAACTGCACAGTCTTTGATTTGTTATGTTTATTCCCCATACTGCATGCATTTGTATACTGACACTTCAGAGAGGCACCCCAGAATGTTAAGTGTCTGGAGAGGGTTTGGGGAATTTCTTCATAATTGTGCCTTGTAGGCACTTCCTTGGTTACATGCAAAAAGCCCCATTTTGTCAATTTTGTGATATCTTGCCATCACATCACCCCATGCCCTTTGTTTAGTGATCCTGTTGCTCGCTCCCTCACAGGACTGCTGGTAACTCTCTCCCATTCTTAGTTTAATGTCATCTTTATGATGTCAGCCATCTCATTAGTGACAATAGCTTTGCCCAGCCCAGTGAGGTGAATCCCATCTCTCCCAAGCAGACAATGACCTGCAAACAGATTCCTATGGTCGTAGAACCCAAAACCCTGTCACCAACACCAGTTCTGCAGCAAGCTATTGATTTATCCCACTAGTGCCCTTCTTCTCAGGACAGCCAAGCATGCTTCTGCTCATAACATTGCTAAATGAAGAGTTTGGACTTCTTCAAAGTATTAGTTGACAAACTAAAATTGCCTTTTGTTGTCATATGAGATTCATGTATTTTGTGTGCTATGAAAGATACCGTATTTGGAAGTACCTTTAAGAGTTGGGACTGGAAGTGGTCATCTTTAGGTATGCTTCCTCCATTGCTATAGACAGTTCTGGTGCCTGTTGCCTCTTTTGTGCCCCCTCAAGAGTTCTGTATATATTTAAAGATAGCACTATATATGTCAAACACAAATCTTAAAATAAAAATTTATAAACATAGGTCGACTCTTTGGGAAGAAGGGGAAATGGCATAAAATATTTTCCTTTTTTCCCCAATGATAGCTTTGAAGACAATAGGGAATATTTCTTCTTTCTTCTACAATTTGTGTAAGAAAAATGGTTGCCCACTCTGCACTTTCCCGGTTCCTTTAATAGCTGAAATGTCAAACTCTGAATCATTCTAAGTGTGATGTGGTGCAAAGAGTGCTGGAAAGAAGCTATGGGCTATGTTTGGTCTGTGTGGACTGTGTTCATTGACTTTAAATGCACCGTTGTCAAAAATGAGTTTGCCTCAGCAGCTATGTAATGTTAGCTCTTCAGCACTTGGTGAATAGCTTGATTTGATCGATAAAGCCTGAAAATGAGAGGGACTTATTCAGCATATACTGACACATTTAAAGGTAAATAAAGACTGACTTAATCTTTAACTGTTACTATGTAGGGAAAAGGGTGATTAGATTAAAAATAAAATAATACCCTGCCACAGCTTTGACTTATTTGATAGCTTTCTACAAAATCTAAAGCATTAGACACACATCTAAGACCATGCTGAGCAGACACTCCTTAAAACTTATTCTATCCTTGTCCTGTCTTTTTTACAGGCCGTGGATAACTGTAGGTGTGCATGTGTATATGTTTAAATACACATATTAAAAAAGCTAGGATTTTCAAAGCAGGTGGGCCCTTCTTTCCTCATTGTAATGCTCCAATGCCTTTGCAGTCTCAGTTTGCACTGGTAAGGTTTACCCACCTGCCTCCTGGGCCCCTAAGTCTACTAGCAAAGTTTGTGGGAGTGAAGCAAGTTAGGGATCACTTAAGTCAATTAGCGGTATACAACTCCATGGGACAAGATGGGAAGCATCCAAGGGTGATGAAGGACGTAGCTGAAGTCATTGTGAGGTGCCTCTCTGTCATCTTCAACAGACGGGAGGTTCCTGATGAAGGAAAGATGGCAAATGTTGCAACCACTTTCAAGAAAGGCAAGAGGTAGCATCCAGACAACAACAGGCAACCTGGAAAGGTTAAGGAGCAAGTCCTCTTAGAAGTCATTTCTAAACACTTGAGGATCAAGAAGGCTATTGTCATATGCCAACATGGGTAAATAATGCCTGACCAACCTGACTGCTTTCTCTGGTGATGTGACTGGCACTGTGAACAAGGCAGTGAGTGTTGTCTACTTTGACTTTATCAAGACTTTTGACAGTCTCCCAGTCTCATTATCACCAACTTGGTGAGATACAAGCTAGTTAAGTGAACGATAGGTGACTGGAAAATTGGCTGGACTGCTGAACTCAAAGACATGATACCAGTGGCAAAAAAGTCCAGTTGGCAGGCAGTAACTAGTGGCATGCCTCAGGGATCAATAGTGTGAACAAAACTGTTTAATGTTTTTATTAATGTCTTGGATGATAAGACAGAGTGCATCCTCAGCAAGTTTGTGGACAAAACTAAATTGACTTCAGTGGTCAGTACACTGGAGGTCAGGGCCTCTAGCCAAAGAAACCTGGACAGGCTGGAGAGATGCACTGGCAAGCATCTCATGGAGTTTAACAAATGCCAAGTCCTGCATCTGGGATGGAATAACCCCATGCAACATTACAGGCTGAGGACCAGTTGGCAGGGAAACAGCTTTACAGAAGAGGACCTGGAGGTCCGAGTGGACAATAAGTTGAACGTGAGTCAGAGAAGCCCGCTTGCATCCTCAGCTGTATTGCAAAAGTGCAGCCAGCAGGTCTGGGGAAGTGATCCTCTATTTCGCACTTGTGAGATTATGTCTACAATGCTGTGTCTAGTTTTGGGCTCCCCAGTACAAGAAGAATATTGATAAACTCAAGTGAGTCCAGTGGAGGCCACCAAGATGGCCAGGGGGCTTGAGCACACAACATAGGAGAAGAGGCTGAGAGAACTGAGTCTGTTCAGCTCAGAGAAGAGAAGGCAAAGGGGAGACCTTATTGCTGTCTTATAACTATGTAATGTAAAGATAGAGAAAAGGTGGAGCAGACTCTTCTTGGAGGTACATGCTGGTAGGATGAGAGGCAACAGACACAAATTGGACTGTGGAAAATTTTGATTTTTATATGTTAAGACTTATTTTTTTTTCCACGAGGATGATCACATCCTGGAACAGGCATACAGAGAGAGTGTGGAATATCTGTCCTTGGAGGTGTTCAAGACTCTACTAGACATGCCCCCAAGCAGCCTGATCTAATTAGATCTGCTTGGAGCAAGAGCTTTGTCTAATGACCTCTGGAGGTCCCTTCCAGGCTAAATTATTCTGTGATTCTACAGATACCGCTGAAATTCATATTTTCAAGTGCTCAGCTTCGCAAAAATTGGACTTTCTGCTTAAAAATTGCAAACCAATATATATTTCTGTGGCATACGTAAGAAAACACTCACTGTGTTAAAGAACATAAAACTGATCAATTAAGAAATTAGAAGACCCAATGCTGAATATATGAATTTAAAATGTCCAGAAGGATTGAACGTACTATCCTAGCACTAAGCACTAAGCACTAAGCTAAGCACTAAGCCTTATATAATTTCTGTTCCTTACGTTTCCCCCAAACTGATATTTTTATTTGAAATAAACAGCACATACCTGCTGCCAAAGTTCTAAGTAGATACGTGGAACACTTATTAACAATTTGAGACTAAATCAGTTTTCTATTCATTACCAAACCATTTTCTCTAGAAGTCTTCTCAAAATTATTCCCTCTCATGTGTATATGTGTATAACCACACACATCTTCTAAAAACTAGCAATTATCCCCATTTCATGACTTCTTGATACTTTTGAATTTGGATTATAATAAGACAATATACTTTATTCAGCAGATTTGTTTTAATCTAATTACATAGGTGAATAAAAATTGCTGCATGCTGTTGCATCTAATGTAAGTTATCTATTATTCACACTACATTTACTTTTAATATTCATGCAGATTCCCTTTGACATAACCTACTGTGTCACAGTTAATCCAATAAAGATAAAATATAGCTCAGCAAAACACCAGTCGATTCCAGCATTCTGGTAATTATTAAAGACTATTTCACACTGGTTCCTTCAATCAATTCATTTCCCCTTGGATGTGAGAGCGTTCCTCTTTGAAGCTTTCAATCCTCCCAGTGGATTCAGGGGAACATTCAGGCACTTTTTTAGTCTCTGGGTCTCCGAGGCAGTTCAAAGAGCACAACAAGCCATCACTGGTTTATCCTCAAAGGCTGACACTGTCTGTTTGATGTATGGTGACTTAAAAAGTCATCTCTAGCAAAGCATGTGTTTGCTACCAGTCTATTGAATCAGCCATTTATCAGCTAATCTGTATGCACCCAGCACATCTGCTAACAGATCCAAGGGTAGAACACAGTCTCCTCCTGGACCTACTATTGATTTGATTTCCCTCTCTAATTTCATAGTGGTTTTGGTGTCCAGTTATTGAAGCAACCTTTTTCCTTATAAAATAAGCACGTATGCAGCATTCTGGTGGTTGTGAGTTTGCGTGCAAGAGCTGAGAGCTAAGATTTTGCAGTGATGCAGTTCCAGCAGGACTTGCCTTTTGCTTGATCCTCAGTAGTCTGCAGTCCCTGCCTTCCAGGGTTCATGAGACACACATGTGGTGCTGTAGGTATTTGGTTTTATAAATTTTAACTGTAGAGCTGCCAAGGTTGAGGCAGTAACATCCAAGTATGGGTGACATTATAATTAAGATCAACAGTGGTGTTTCACTTTTTTGTTGGTCAGCGATTGACAATAACTGGGCTTTGTCACTTGATGAGGGACTATATGAAAAATTTATATGTATTCCATATTTTATTATGTACCACAATGTGGAAGAAATGAACTAGTACCAGTTACAATGTGATGTATGTTTTTCATGGGAATGTTCCTAGGTAGCTGTTGCTAGAGCTGAGAAGGGTACTCAAGATTTGTCCCATCGCACAAACCTGAATTTATTAAAAATTTTTCTACCTAAGGAAGAACTTGATATATTTTTTGATAAGTGGCTGTTTGCCTCTTAAAACCATGGTGGTGGTGACTGTGCTCCATCATAGCTTCTAACATTCCTTGCAGGTACAAGAAAGATGAACATTGGTGGACCCTGTCTGCTTGTCACAGACCAGCAGTCTAATTCTTGATGATGGTGTGTATTGGCCATTTCTGTGATCACATAAAGGCAGAAACAGTTACCTTGTAGCTTTTTCTGCAGTCTTTCTTTTGGAAAGGATATGTCTGAACTCAGTGAACCGTATTATGGTACGTACCAAGACTATATTTCCCTTCACTCTTTCCCTGAAGTATAGCCAGTGACATAGAGTGGATATGATGGACAGAGTGAATATGAAGGACAACATGGTGTGATCTTCTGATATGCATTCAATTTAATGTTTTTTGGAAATGTTATTTTCATGGCTGCCAGGTACAAACTTGCCTTTCCACTTACCCAAAGATTGAGGAGGATGTGAAAGTAGTGTCTCTATCTCTGTTGTTGCACTCCTGGTGGTGCCAGTAGGATATTTATGAAACTTTTAAACCTGTTTGGGCTTTCATTCTAGACATACTTTACAACTCTTAAAGTGTTATAAAAGTGAGCTTTTTATTGTAGGACAGGCCTCTCAGTTGCAATTATCTCCATAAAACAAATGAAATTCTGAATGATATTAAAAAGTATGGTAAGATGTGCAAACATCAGCCTCTTTCCTTGCTTGCTTTTAACATCACATAGTTCCCTCCTCACAATTTTCTTCATGTGAACTAATAACCTTTGCTCCCAAGGTATTAGTCTTGCCAAATCTATTATTGCCTCTACTATTGATCCATCTGATGATCTAATACTTTTCCGTACAGAAGTGCCTGAGAGCACTGCTCTGAAGTATGCTATTACTTGCACACAAGGTGGGCAAAGTCTATCTGGAACAATAAAAACTGCTATTGGATGGTTCCAGTGCCAAAGAACATACAGCATCATGAAGAAAATACCTGAACAGTTAATGTCAAGAAGAGATCATGCACTACATGATTCATAGTGAGTGTCAAACTGGTGCATTTGACAAAAAAAAGTGGATTAAACAGTTTTAGAAAACTTTTTTTTTACAGTTTTGAGGTTTTTTCCTATTAATTTCTGCTTTTGTTATTTTTTTTTAATTTGATTTCTATTTTTACTGACTTTCCAATTTTTATTTGAGAAGTGTCAGATGCAAAGATATAAAGCTACTCAGTGGTATTCAGCAGATTCTGGATTCTGAAACCAGCAGTTCTAGGTAACAGGGGCTACTAGGGTGACTTTTGTAACGCCTTGAGAAATGTAAGCTTGCTCATCAAGAGGACTGAATCACCAACGTCATTGCAAGCACATATGCCATTTACAAACGCCCCATGTGGACTGCCTTGGCTAACAGACAAGGATTTAAAGAAAACAAATGAGCTATCTGAACTAGCACTCTGGGGTTAGGAATAGAAGAGCTGGGTGTTTATACTATCTCATGTCCTCTGTGGGGTGGTAAGGAGAAGATTTGTAATGTATACTCATATGTAGAGTGCACTTTAAAGTTTTTGAGTATCTAGTTAAAAGCATACTCTAGACTTAAAAAGTTTCACTCTCCTATCTAGCCTCTCTCAGGAAAAAACACAGGAACTGCAAAGAAGTGTTTCTTCCTTCTCCCTCTCCTACCTTCTCCATGTTTACTCTTAGTTGGGGGACAAGCAATTGCAAAATTACCTTAGAAAGGTGGGCTTGCATGGGGAGATAAAGTGAATGTGTAGCAAAGCAGGACAGAACTGAGAGTTAAATAAGCAGTGTAGCCTAAAGGTATACTGATTTAACTAGCTGGGTGTCTGGGTCTGGATCTTAGAGTGGGTAGGTGGAACTGCATGAACACCAAAAAAACCCCCAGCCAGGTGATAAAATTCCATACTTCTGTTTTCTTTTCATATAGCTTAGGTACAGCCACCACATGTCATAGATGCCTTTCAAAGAACCTTGTCTACCATGTTTGTATCATTTAAGCCTACTTTGTGAATATTAACAGTTGAGTCAAATCGTGTCTTCCTTATATTTTACTCTTCTACTCTTTATGTTTACACAAACAGAAAAATGTTTTCATGCATACCAACTAGATCTTAAACTTCTTCTACCTAATACAGCAAATATTTATGAACATCTAGTTTATAGTACTTTTATTTCTTCCTTTGTTCCTAAGTTGACATAACTTTTAGAATTAAAGGTAAGGTAAGATGGCAGAAAATCTTTTCAAATGCCTCCTTCCTACTGGAGTAAAGATAAAAGTACACATGCTAACTTTACAGAGCTTTTGATCAGCTCCTGAAGTTTCTACAAAAGCTTGTTGCTGACCAGGAAACTAGGTCATGCAATTGTTCTTCATAAAGATGATCTTTTGATGTGTCTCAGCAGCAGCCTTTCTTTAACAGGAGCCCTGCAGTTTGAGCTCTTCACAAATTGAGCTTCATGCCACAGATATTTCTTTTGCTTTAATGAAATTCTTCCATCTGACTTAAGTTTTGTGATTGATGTATCCCATTCATGCCATGAGGTTATTCTGTGTTGTGTTTATGTAATTATTGAAATATATTTTCAGATGGACTCTCCTAAAGTTCAGAACTATGTTTACAATGACTTCTGCCAAGTTAAAACCTGAGATATATTATATACTGCCCAAGAGGGGGACACTAAACATTAACAGGACCAGCCACAAATAGCCATAAAATTCAGCTCAAATTGATTTTCTGTGGTCACCAGGAGCATTTTGGGAACCTAATTTCTCAAGAAGCCATATTTTTAAACTTTCTAATGCTGAGAATAAATGAAATATTGTTTTGTTTTGGTGGCTGTTTAAACTGACTGTGTTAGCAAATACACAGTGAAATACATATAACTCATTTGATCAGATATCCCTTAGTATGGATATAAATTATGAATCAACGAAAGGAACTGTCACTGACTAAGTTACCTTGATATCAATAGGATAAGAAGGAAAAGTTAGAAGCATCTGAGATAAATTTCATGATAGAATCCCTTTGCTTTTAAGAATAATACATGCATACCACACACAAAACACAAAGAAATTATTCATGAATAAGTCTTTTGACTTCAGTGCAAATCATCTGATCAGTTTTTGAGGGCTCCCATCTAATAAAGGTCCTGCTCAAATCATTCAACCAGGGCAAAAATGTATCGACATGTGGCTAACCCTGTCTGCCTTAGCATCTTTGAATACTTAAGCTGTTATAAACCCCCAATTATTTATTTTGTTAAAGGAAAAAATGACTTTTTCTGTCTGCTATTCTCAGTCTAGGAATTTAAACACTTAATTGCAACTATTTTGCTATGCTTTTAGCATGGCTAAGGAAAAGAAAACACTGTTGAACACATTTATACATCCACAGAACCATTTTAGCAAGGTGTATGTCTGCTTTTCTGAAGTTTAAGCTGTTGAATATCTTGCAAGAGCCATAATATATTTGCAGTTGACTATGAATGTGTATAAGATCCACTTCATATTATCATTGAAGCAAGGACTTAAACTCTTATCTTTCCACTGATTTTGTTTAAACTTAATATCAAGGCTTACTTATGTAAATCTAGGGGCAATCCAAGTAGAGTGGCTTTCTGTTTTGTGTGTTCAGATGGAAAATGTCTCCATCCCTTCAGAAACATCATGGTCCTTGCATATTGAAGAAGGGGTAATATATTTTTTCCTTCCTTCTGATTTGCAAAAATGGGTGAACTTCTGTTGTCTTCTGCAGTTTATTGATTAAGAGCCGTTCTGGGATTCATTTTGTGCTGGAACTGAGTGTAGGGCCAACTGTAGACATGAAGAATCCCAGCGACTACTTTGTGACTCAAGGGTGAACTCTTGGCTGCTTTGACCTGTCCTGCTCAGGACTGGTCCTATTCTGTGACCTCAAGCTCTGGGGTAGGGAGGGGACTTCTGAGAGCTAGCAAAAGGTCAGGGTATTGCTGTAGGCAAACTGTGGATATGGAGGGTTGGATTCTACCATGGGAAAAGGTGTGTATAGAAAGAGTCCTTCCAACTCACATCCTAAGCAGTCATTTCTGAATCAAGCATACTAAGAAAACGTGTTCTGCTGAGGGCCAGATCCATGTCTATGACTACTTGCAGAGTTAAGATAACCCCTGTATTTTGATGGTTCTGCAAATTCACGAGCTTACTGCTAATACCATTTGGTAAATAGAAAGAAGTACAGGCCTCTTTAAGACTCCAAAATAATGAGGAAAACTTTTACGGTGAATGAAAAAAAAAAAAAGGATAAGTGAAGCAGACCTTCCTTGATTTTTCTTTGTATGACAAATATGGGTTCTCACTAAGTTATACTGTTATTGAGAGCTTGGACATTAGAAAATGCCTTCATCCCTCCTAGGTAATAAAAGCAAGAGAGAATCACCTTAAACATATATCCACAGAAGTGTAACCCGTGCTGTATGATTTCCTTTTAAAGAAGTCCAAGTGGGAACTGTAGTGCGATGATCCCAGCTGGCAGGTAAACCTCCACCCAGGCCCTTGCTCATTTCCCCCCACAGCGAGATGGGAGAGAGAATGGGAAGGGCAAAAGAAGACAAATGCTATAACCCTAAGGGGTTATTTCGCTCTTCCTCCTCCTTTCCCTGAGCTTTTATTGCTAAGCACAATGTCATATGGCATGGGATATCCCTCTGGTCTGTTGAGTTTGGCTGTCCCAGCTGTGTCCCCACCCAACTTCTTGTGCACCCGCAGACTACTCACTGCAGGGCAGAACAAGAAAAATAAAAGACCATAATGCTGTGAAAAAAAGACAGTTCAGCAGTACCTAAAACACTGGCATGTTATCAACCCCAGTTGTGAGGAAAAGCACATGCTGTAATTATAGTTATGGTAATATTGCATGCTGAGAACATAGCAGAACCTAGCAATTTTGGGTACTGTTAGGTAAAATAGTACATGGGCTAAATGGTGTATTGGGAATTAAGCATACAAATTCACTTTGATGGGAGGGAGGATGTTTGGCATATGGCTTCCATCTGCTTTGAAAATTAGGGTTGAAAGGAAAGGAAGGAGAATGAAAAGTTATTGGTCTATATCAGAAGCTGTAAAAATAATATAGGGGGAAGCTCAACAATTAGCCAATTCTGCATCTTAATGGCAAAGACACAAAAATCTTGTTCACTTGAAGTGATGGCAAGCACATAAGTGTGCTAATAACAGAGGAGAACTAACTTGCAATGCATACTGTAGCTCCTTAGTAAGGTTAACAAACTACATTAACCATTCACTTATCTGTAGCTCATAATTAATCACTCCTTGAAAATTACATTGTATAATAAATGAGGACAGACATGATTCATTAAAACTTCTAATTAATTCTATTTAATACTATTTCATAGTTCATTGGTAAGTGCTGAGAGAAGGATTATGTTATAGGATATTTGATGCGTTACTGCCAAAGAAGTAAATAGGGCAAACATAATCTAGAATGCAGCATGAATATTTGCAAATGTAAATATCAATTGTTTATCTCTAGTAGTCCTGGATCTATACTTTGTGTTTCTTAACATCTTCATTGCCAATTTAGATTTTCATTGATCTATAACCCAGCTGTAGAAATGAATTTTAGGCTCAACTCTTTATTCTCTTCAGAGCAAGTATACTGCCTCCTCCCCATCAAATACTCTAGGAAAATAAGTTTAAGAATAGCATTTTTAATCCTGGTAGGACCAAGCATTTTATTGAGTCATGAAAATCTGAATATAATGTTTTCAACTACATGATAAAAGTTGAGTGATTGATGTGCAGGAGTGAAAAATGTTCTATTTAAGTGCCTTAAAAGGTCAAAATAGTGATGAAGACCAACTAGGAAACACAGCTGGCTAAAAATCCATTTTCGTAGGAGGTCAAAAGCCTCAATTCAGTTTATATGCTTACTTTTCACTTATTTCAAGAATCTGAAGTTCCTTCATGGTAAATGCTATATGAATGTGTAACAAAGGTCTGTGATGGATACACCTGAGTCCTAGCCATACTTTGAGTCAGGCTGACTAAGGAGCAACAGGCCTCACATACTTGGGGTGAACTTGCAAGCTGGAAAACCCCCGGCTCACGTACAGGGGAGTGAAGGTGTCTTGAAAAATATTTCAAAAGGTGGTTTGGAAACCAAAACTTCAAGATAACCAAAGTACAGAACAAGATACCAGAGCTAAAATGAAGACATCTATCTTGTCTATACCGTTGACTAGCAGCCAACTACTTCACTCTATAAATATTATCATCAGGATGGGCCCAGTTTGAGCTCTGCCTGAATTGCAGCTGTACTGCATGCCAGGTGACTCTCCCCTTGCTCAGGGACACCTCTCAAGGTTAGAGATTCCATACTTGAGACTAAGAGATCCTTCCTTACCCAAGGCAGAGAGATCCCTTACCTGTGACAGATCCTTGGTACATGACTGGTAGCATGTTGAATTAATACTGTGAAACATTACTAATGCATGTAGCTACTCAATATTATTACAAATAATGTATGGATAATTCCATTAGACATAAACTGTTGACCAAGTCTAAGACTAAGATTGGATCCAGCTGCACCTAGGCTCTAAAAGGAGTTTAGAAAGCAAGGGTAACTCACTTTGTTTGGATGTTTCCTTAGGCTCTTAAGCTCTAAACTTCTCAACATTGGAAAGGGTAGCAGTAAGCTTCCTCCCTGGGTTTTTTTTTTCTGGCATTTTCAAGGAACGTGGTACTCTGTTATCATTTCACAAAAATGGGCCCCTGTCATCAGTGCTGACCGCAAAGATACAGTGGCAGTATCCTTTTGCCTATGAGAATTCAATTATACTGTCACTCTCTGCCTGTTGTTTATCCAACAAAAGCACAGAAGAGATGTATTGGATGTAGTAAACACAGATGCCAACAGGCTTCCAACAGATTTTCTGAGCAAGCGTAAATATGTATATGTAAGTAAAACAAAAAGAAAAATGTGTGTGAGGGTTGCTGCATGAAATCTTTCCATCTCAGCTTACTTGACAGTGCCTTATTTAACCTTGGTTGGTCCTGGTGCAAAGTCTCTCCAGCTTTACTATGGGAGTAAAGATGCAGCTTTACTCTTTATGCAAAGTGTCTTTGGTAAACTTCTCCTTGTCAGTTATTTTACATCCTTTGCCATCAGTTTTTTGAGACATATTTCCCTTTCTTTAAGCTTTTATCAGTTTCAGTTTCCTAATTAAGGCTTTGTTTCACAATTGCTACAAAATTTCATTTGTGTGGCAAAACTTCTTGAAATGGTATTTTCATTATAAAAATTAAACTTATAGAGTACCACAAAAATGGGAAAATATTAATGGCAAAAAGTTAATTAAAAATTTGGGGTTTATTTGAGCAAGGTGTCTGTTTAGCAAAAAGTCAACCAAGCAAAAAAAAAACCCCAGTAAACCAGAAAATAAATTTCATTGCATCTGAGACCATTAAAGTATTTTTCTTTATTTTTTTTATTAAAAAAAAAAAAGTAAAAAACATCCTAGTCCCCCCCCCCCCGCGACCAACCACCAGTTCTGCCTCTTACAAGAAGCTCCATCTTAAACTGATCCAGTAGCAAACTAACTACCAAGGTTTTCCATTCTTTCAGCAAAGAGACTGGGCTGGCTGGCACATGCTCAGGAGCATACTTACTGTAATTAATTGTTAAATGCCTGCTAGATAATTTGAGACTAGGCCAATGAAAAGTGCTCAGGAAAATAACAGAGGAAATCTTAGAAATGAATTCAATAAGGTCAAATAATTTATAATTACAATGATTTATTGCTAGGGAGTTATTCACATGACATAATTGTGATGTACTTTACATTCTTGATTGTTTAATCTCTAGAAATGTAAACATTTTACAAACATTAGAAAGTGAAGACAAGCTTTTGGTCCTTCTGTGGAGAACTCCTGCACAACATGGGTGTAGTAGCCCTGAAACTCTGAAATCTCTCCTCTTCGGAGGACTGTGTCATCTAATACATCTGCAAAAATGGAAGGGGTCCCAGCCAACACTGCCAGTAATGAGATGAACCATGATAGCCCAATGTTATTTCTATAGATGCCTTCATGCTCTTCACAAATTTAACTTTGGTTTATATGGTAGGCTTAAGATGAAACCAAGGCACATGAGGCTGTGGATTGACAGTGTTCCTGTTTTATGGCTAATATTTTTTCTCTCTGTTTGAATGCATGAAAATTGCTGTGGTCCATAGAAAAACAGCAAAAGGAAAAAGTTTGATTTTAGTTATTGAGTATCTGGTAAATTGTATTATGTGGTGTAATCTACCTTATTGCATCTGATTGAATGCACCTCACTGCATCTAACTACACCAGACTGCTCTTAGCAGAATACAAATTTAGTTTTATAGGTGTGAACCATATGGATAGAAAATGCTGAGTTAACAAAACAAAGCACCTATTCTGCAAAACGTTGTACATACTTGCATTGACTTCAGGATTTCCTGTAGAACAGGGAAAGGTATTTGATCTTCAAGACTTATTTCTAGATATGTCTCTCTCCCTTACTGTAAAAGCCTGTTCAAATTTATTGTTGCAAAAGGAGACCTGAAATATAAACAATGAAATCACTGAATTACAGAATTAATGGGATGAAGGGTGCATTAATGAAACACATTTTCAGGCAGTGTCTTTCGTGCTATGCATTTACATAACATGAAAATAAACCACAAAAGGAAAAATAAACCACAAGTTTTTATTGATTTCATGTGTTTATTAATTTAAAGTGAGGAACTAGAGAATATATGTCAGTTTCTTGACAACATGGATTCTGATAAATTAAAATAGTATATGTGTTCTTTTTTCAGCAATGAATTCAGCTGTAACTTCTAATGGCATTTTTTTTTGTTTGTATTATTTTATGTATTCAAAGTGATAAAGATGTATATTAACTTTCTCTGTTTATCCCTTAAATAGAAAAAAATATCTTATCCACCTTAGAGTGGGATGCATAGCTCTGCAGTTCCCTTAGCAGTTTAGTCTTGTATAACTCATTGTTGTGAACAAAAGAGATGATGCCATTCTGCTCAGCATCTCTAGATGCTCATTCATGGCTTGAGTGCAGTCACACAGTGAATTTGATCAGGGAACAGCTCCAGATGAAAATTAACTCTAGGAATAAAAATCTTTATTGTCAGCCAGATCATCTCTCTGATGTGGTCCATCATACAGCTGCCCAACTGCTAGTGAAGGCACAAGAGAGAAGTGGAAAACAAGGGCATTTTAGAAGTAGGTGCAAACTATTTCTACGGCTCTCAGTGAGACTTGTGTTATATTAAGTCAGAATATAGACCAGAGATGAAGGCTTCGATGTTCAAAGGGGTTTACGTCTCTAGCTGTCAGTGATTCAGCTTTCCAGGTACTTGACTTTTGGAATTAGGATCTCAAGAACTTTGGGGGCAACAATTGTAAAGTGAGCTCAGCATGAATCAGACTCTGTTGGGAGATCTAAATTTCAAGATTTACATCTACTTAATCTGCCAGACAGCACAACATCTTCAAAATGTCATTTTTTTTTCACCCAGTATCTGTGTCAAGTTCAGCCACCTACATTCTTTATAGCTGGAGTTATAAATGGGCACTAGACACTTTTTCTCCCAAGTGGAGGTTAACAATCTTCATGTCGAACATTTTTTACACTAAGCAACTTAGCAGCAACTTCAGAATGTGTAAGAATGAGTGTTGCATGTAGACATTGCTTATTTTTCTCTGTCTGAGTCCTTACACTTCAATTCCCATGCTCACTTAAATTCCCATAGTACTGCTGGTGGGCCCTTGGGCAATGGAGAAGAGCATGATATGCTACAGTGTTATGCTCTGAGAGAAAAAAACACTCCCCCAAACACACCTTTTGTGAGAAAAATCCCTTTACAATAGGATATAAGTAGTATAGACTTCACTGACTAATGTCTTGTATGATTATCATACAACTGCTGTATGATATGCTTATTTTATAAGGATTCTGGAGCAGAGAATCTCTTGCTACTGCTACCAAAGAGTTCCCTTGCAAGTTATATACTTGTCCACATGAGAACCACACTGTGTGATCACTGATGCACTGCAGACAACTTCAGAACTTTGTGCCACTGTATTGAATCTCAGTGACTGGATTTGAGTTGCTCACCTTAACCTGACAAACAATGTACAAGTTCTGTTGTCCTGACATTGACAACATAATCTGTACAGCTAAGTGAGTTTCAACACATAATACCTTGAAAATAGAACTCTGCCGAACATAGATGCCAGTTTAGTTGGCTTGGGATCCCTTTTTTTTCAGGAAGGAAAATACCATCATGTGGGAGGAACAAAACATTTGACTTATAGATGAATCGTGGTCTTCTTTAAGAAAACAGCTGGAAACAAGGAGTCACTCAATGCTGATGCTGAAGAAAACTCTCTTTTCTTCCTGCTTTTTGAAGAAACTATTCTTTTGGATAGAATGAGGACAGTTCAAAGGGTAGTATGAGAGGAGAGAGACCATGGACTATCACCTGCCTTTTATAGATGATACTTCTGATAAGTTAAAGACACATCACGTTTACTCAGCAAAACTTAAAACTTCTTAAAAAATAATTTAAATTGTCTTTTCTTTTTTTTGTGGTTGAGTTGTCCTTCCTGTTACATTGATCTTATGTTAATTAGATGAGTCCTGCATTCTATCCTTTGCCCATTTGCATTAGGAGAAACAGACATGTCACTGAGTGTTAAGGCCCTTAGAGAAGATGTAGGAAAAAACCTTGGATGTTTATTTCAAAATCTAGAATAAAGTCCACTTGCTTATTAAAATTTTGCAAATGTTTATGAAACACATTTCAAGCGTAGTTTTTGACCAGCGTTCTCTGCCTTGAAAATGAAGAATAAGGAATGCAAATAGAAATTGTCTGCACACAACATTAAGGATTAGACTTCTAAAGTCATTTCAAAGTAAAGAAATGTACAATTGCCTTTGCTTAAAAATTCTGTATCCTATTTTATACTATATCAGATAACAATAGAAACAGAATCATTCACCTGTTAAAGGTAAAACTTATTGCTTAGCAATGCTAGAGAAGCCTGATAAAAGATCTTTGCCTGTACACACAAGATATTTTTGAGGATATTGCTGATGATATCATAGGTTTTCTGTAGGATAGCCTCACCAGTTAGCCACCTAATTGAGCAAAATGACTTGTCTGATAAATTATATCCTGTTAACGACGACCAGATGCTGACAAAAATCACAAGGGATTATACTGAGTAATGATTACTTAAAAATCATATTAGCAGTTTCATATCAGGCTTTGTCTGCAGCCACAGTCGGAGGAAAACTGCACCTTGCCCCTCCTTGCTTCCAGCTTTGCCTCCATGTCAGAGCCTGGGGGCTTACATCCCTTGCCAGTGGTGCAGAAGGGAGACTCAAGTTTGGAGAGTTTGCAGATCCATCCTTTCTTAAACCGATGGAAGCATTTTTGCTCAGGGCTACTCAGTGCCTCTGCACATGTACACAACTTCTAGTGCAGGCGTGATTTGCCAAAGCTATTTACTGGGGATTTGCCAGTGGCTTCTTTTTGGAAGGAGGCTGTCCAGGCTTCCCCTTCAACATAGGCTCTCAGGCGCTGCTCCTGAATGCCCATTCCTCCAGTGCTTCCGCCTGTGGCCAAACTATGCTGTCCTTGCAGGGCAGTCTGCTTCTGGGCTGTCCCTGGAAACCTGGGAGGCTTTGGGTCTGGAGCTTTGCTCTCCTGACAGAGATCAAGCCAAGGCGTGCACATCAGCAAGAAGGCCTCGTTTTCCTGGGATGGGTGTTGCTACCCAGCCAGTGCAACTCCAGAAGAGCAGAGCAAGCCGCACCTGCCTGCCAAGGCACAGCCACGGGGTCTTGGGCTGGAGGAGTCAGGCTGCTGTTGTAGAAGAGTGAGAGGGAAAGGCTGGGACTGGTGTGACTGGAGAACGACTGGGGACATCTGGGTGCAGAGGCACCAGCAGGAGGACCCATCAGGGCTGGGGCTATTAGCATGGCCTGCATCCATGGCAGCTAGGCAATGCGAAGGTCTTTGGAAACCACAGCCTGGTGGCTGCTCAAAGGGCTTGGACAGCCCTGCGCTGGTGCTTGGAAGTGGGAAGCTGGGAGAGCACAAGGGAAAGATCTCCTCTTGCAGCAAACCAACAAATGCCGCTGCTCTGGTTGCAGCAAACCAAGAAGTTAATCAAAGATGTTAAACTTATGTTAAACAAACTCATTGTACGCCCCAAGAAATTCTCCCCCTGGCTTTCCTGCACCGCTGAGAGTGTTGGAAAGCATTCATTTCAGTGGGTAGCTATTTGGTTTTGAAAAAAAAAAAAAGGCCCTGGAAAGCATCTGGATGTTTATTGGACGCAACAACAGGCAAAAAGCCAAGCTCGCAGCCCTGCTCTGCTGGTGCACTTGTAGGCTGCAGTTGCAGGGCCAGCCGGGTGCTCCTCTGTTCTCAGCGGGGTTCACTCCTGAGAAGCGCTGAGTGAGGGAGCCTGTTAGGAGGAGGGCCCCGGAGCTGTGCCATGCCTCTGCACTTTGTGGCTCCCCACAAGACCCCTTCTGCTGGTGGAAGGGACATTGTCGGTGGCCAAGCTGTGTGAGTTGTCATGCCACTGTGGGTATCTGCTCTGGACCCTTTTCTGACCATGTCCATCCGGTGGTGGTTGGATGAGGGGACCACATACTCCTTGTAGTGCTGTCCACTTGCACTGAGTGCAGGAGCAGGTCAAAAGAGTGGGCACCTAGCTCTCCTCCTGCCCTAGTCCTCAATGCAGGCAAAGCAGAATTGATGGAGGCAGAAGGCCACGTAGGCTGTGTCCTCAGGCAGATGGGGCACCAGGAGCATTCTGCTGCCTCCTCCAGCCGTGCCTGCAGCAGCTGGCTTGTGCCGCCATCCGTCACAGCAGAGCTGCTCTCCTCCAGGTCTTCCTCAGTGCCCAATGCCATGTCCTGCCAAGAGAGATGTGCAAAGTGATGGAGCTTTTTGGGCACTGGGAGTGGAAAAGCAAAGAAAGGCCCAGAAAGCTGTGGGAGAGGGGAGATAAGGGCCTCCTGAAGGGTCTCCTTGAGGGCTAGAAAGCAGCAGCAGCAGCCGCCCTGTGAGCTGGCCAGCCCCAAGACCTGCCCTGCACCTCTGCTTTCCCCAGGCAGGCTGCCTGCGCTGGATGGAGAGGTGCCAGGTGAACCTTCTGCCCAGGCACCACGGCAAGACAGACCTGGGCACAGGGCCCTGGGCAGGGGGAGCTCCTTTGGCTCTGGATGGGAGAGGCTCCAGCTGGGGCTTGGTTAGGAGCTGGGGCAGGGCAGAGAGATGTGGGGCTCAGCCAGGATGTGCCCCTGTCTCTGTGCCCCCTTGGAGGTGGGTTGCAGGGAGGGAGGGATGGAGAACTGGAGGGGAAGCCTGCCTAGATCTCCTTGGCACCTTCCCAGTGCTCAAGCCACCTAGCGTGAGATGTCTGGGGTGGGCTCTGGTGAGCTGTCGGGGGGGCCTGGGGGAAGAGCTGGAGCACTGAAGCCCCCGAAATCCCCATGCTCTCCCCCAGACACCACCTGGGTTAGCACAGGGTACCTGTAGGAGGCAGTCAGGGAGAGTGAAGGAACTGTCAGGGATCTTCATTGCTGCTGATGTCCCTGGCACTCTTGTCCAGGCCCTGGGACAGGCACCGATGGGCCCTGCAGCACTGTGCAGCAAGGCAGAGGAGAGAGGAGTACTGGAAGGGGCTGCCTTTGCTCAGCACCCACAGATGCTGCTCTCCCCCACACCAAAGCTCAAAGAGCAAGCCAAAGGTCCTGCTGGAGCCTGCACACGTGTGTGTGTGTGCACCCACAGTATCTCTGGACAAAATGCATGGGGACAGAGCCTGTGGCTGCTGAAGAGCAGCGAGGTCATGGGCATTCACAGCTGGTCCCTTGTGACAAGGATGCCAGCAGCTGCACCCTGACAGCTGCCCAGCTAGGAAGGCTGATGTCCTTTCAAAGGGGGAAAGCCTGCTGCGCAGGACACTTGCTACCTTCTTGTGGCCTTGCAAATGGGTTTTATCCTCAGGTTTGTTGTGTCCTGTGATAAGAAACTGGTGCCCTGAGCACAAAGACCTCGCAATGGGCAGCCCAGCAATGCAGTGGGGGAGCCCTGGTGAGCTCCTCGATGCCAACGGAGCACCCCAACTTGGCTCCTCCGAGGGCTTCTGTCAGGGGGGAAGAACTTGTCCTTGTCACTGGAGGGAAAGCCCCCAAGACGACAGAACAGCTGAGGTTGGAAGGGCCCTCTGGAGGTCACCATGTCCAAGGATCCTGCTCAAGCATGTTCATGTAGAGCAGGTTGCCCAGGACACTGTCCAGACAGCTTTTGAAGGTCTCCAAGGACAGAGAGTCCACCAGCTCTCTGGGCAATCTGTTGTGTGCAAGGCTTTGCCCTTCCATAATTTGTCTATGTAATTGGAAGGGATTTTGGAGATCTGGTCCTACAAAAAATGTAAGAATATATTTTTCCCTTTTAAATTACATGCAATGTTATTACTTCCAAATTAATTTTCACTTCAGGTTTGGTAAGAGTGTAACTTTTTTTAATATGCAGGAGAGACTGGAATTGTCTTTCATGTGGGATCAAAACTGAAATCTGAATTTCCTCATCAGTAGGAAAGCATTATAAAAAAATAGCTCCTGAATTATTTTTTTTAATGGTGCTGTGTATGTACATTAAAAAAAAAAGAGAGTTTGGAAAAGAGCTTTCCTTGTTTCGTTTTTTTGTCTGATGTTTGTTTTTGCGTAAGACAAATCTACTTCAAATTGGGCAAAACTGCTTTCTGCGGTTAGAGAAATTGAGAGGAACATCCTTTCTCAGCTTGAGAATCAGGCTTTCTCATGGCATATTGGCAACTCAGTATCCATTCAAACAGAAATAAACAGTGTTGAACTTCAAATTACAGTTAAAAGTAGACCAGGAGAGTAAGGCTGAAGCTTTGGGAAAGTTTGCTTTGGCTTTGGTTGCAAGACAAATAATATTATCCAAGCTTTCTTTTCTTATGCCAATGTCAAATAATTATTGTTCTGTCAGAAATTCTCTAAGTTTCAGGGATCTAAGATTGATCTCATCTTTGGACAAGGGAGAGATATGTATACTTCCTTCATTATTAATTCCTAATGAAGATAAAGCATTTTATATTTTTTCAGAAGAGTTAGCAGATCAAGGTGCGTACTGTTGTCCCCTTTGCAAGCTTTACTGTGGACTTCTAAGTTCTGAAATAAGGGACTTTCAGATTGCAGTGTCTAATTTGGGATTTACTTTATTTAACTAGGATTCAAGGTGGTTAAAGTTAGGAACAACTGTGAAGTTGTACCTATTTATATTAGGTATGAATATTATTAACAATAATTGAAATTAATTGAAGAGTAACTTTGCTTATAACAAAATAATATCAGCTAACTGAACAGAGATTTAAAAATTTGTCCTGAAGTAACATGCGTGTTTTAAGATGCATCCAAGTGTCATTTACTTTGAAGAATCTGATGGATGAAATACTCTTACATATGCAGGTATTGTAAATATCTCAAAGATGCTGGAAGGCTTTCATGTTTTTCAGACTGGGGTTTCAGATTAGCATGCTCACAGGTATTCCAAGCATAAACTAACATCCTGTAGTCCCACAGCTCTGTTCCTCATTCCAGAGCATTGCAAAAAAAAAAAAAAACAAAACCAAAACTCTTTGAAACATACACAGGTATTTATCTGGAGAGTTGTAGATGTACATTTTACTTCATGTATTAATAAGTATTTGTGCTTCCTCTTATTGAACTTAATTCTTCTTTGAGATTAATTTTTGCAGATGTCATTATAAGAATCTAACCAAGAAGACAACTGCAAGAGTAGCATTTAAATGTGTAAACTCATAGAATCACAGAATAGTTTGCATTGGAAGGCATCTTTAAAGGTCATCTAGTCCTACACCCCCTGCAATGAGCAGGGACATCTTCAACTGTTTCAACCTGGATCAGGTTTCTCAGAGCCCTGTCAAGCCTGATCTCGAGTCTTTCCAGGGATGGGGCATTTACCACCTCTCTGGGCAACCCGTTCCAGTGTTTCACCACCCTCATTATAAAAATATTCCTTCCTTATATCTAGTCCAAATCTACCCTCTTTTAGTTTAAAAGCATTACTCCTTGTCCTGTTGCAACAGGTCCTGCTAAAAAGTTTGTCCCCATCTTTCTTACAGGCCCCCTTTGTATATTGGAAGGCCACAATAAGGTCTCCCTGGAGCCTTCTCTTCTCCAGGCTGAATTACCCCAACTCTCTCAGCCTTTCTTCATACGAGAGGTGTTCCATCCCTCTGTTCATTTTTGTGGCCCTCCTCTGGACCCCCTCCAACAGGTTAATATCTTTCTTGTATTGAAGACTCCAGAGCTGGATGCAGTACTCCAAGTGGGGTCTCACCAGGGTGGAGAGGGAGAATCACCTCCCTCAACCTGCTGCCCACGCTTCTTTTGATGCAGCCCAGGATACTGTTGGCTTTCTGGGCTGCAAATGCACATTGCCAGCTCATGCCCAGCTTTTCATCCACCAGTACCTCCGAGTACTCCGTGGGGCTGCTCTCAATCCCTTCATTCGCCAGCCTGTATTGATACCAGGGGTTGCCCCAACCCAGGTGCAGGACCTTGCACTTGGCCTTGTTGAACTTCATGAGGTTCACATCGGCCCACTTCTTGAGCTTGTCCAGGTCCCTCCGGATGGCATCCTGTCCCTCAGGAGTGTCAACCGTATCGCTCAGATTGGTGTTGTCTGCAAACTTGCCGAGAGTGCACTCGATCCCACTGTCTGTGTCATTGATGAAGATATTAAACCGTACTGGTCCC
Source organism: Nipponia nippon (assembly GCF_047370975.1). NCBI lineage: Eukaryota > Metazoa > Chordata > Aves > Pelecaniformes > Threskiornithidae > Nipponia > Nipponia nippon. The sequence goes on from NW_028262402.1 coordinate 33,607,906, forward strand.
AATACAACCCCTGAGGGACACCAGTTATCACAGATCTTCATCTGGACATTGAGCTGTTGACCACTACCCTCTGGATGTGACCATCCAGCCAATTCCTCATCCACCAAACAGTCCACCCATCAAATCCATATTCTTCTAATTTAGAGAGAAGGATGTTGCGGGGGACTGTGTCAAAGGCCTTACAGAGGTCCAGATGGATGATATCCATAGCTCTTCCCTTGTCCACTGATGCAGTCAGTCCATCACAGAAGGCCACTATGTTGGTGAGGCAGGACTTGCCCTTGGTGAAGCCGTGCTGACTGTCCCGAATCACCTCCCTGTCCTCCATGTGCCTTAGCATAGATTCCAGGAGGAGCTGTTCCATGATCTTCCCAGGCACAGAGGCGAGGCTGACAGGTTGGTAGTTCTCAGAGTCCTCCTTTCTACCCTTTTCAAAAATGGCTGCAATATTTCCCTTTTTCCAGTCCCCAGGGACTTCACCTGACTGCCATGACTTTTCAAATATCATGGAGTGTGGCTTGGCAACCAATCAGCCAATTCCCTCAGGACTCTGGGATGTATCTCATTAGGTCCCATAGACTTATGTTTGTTTGGGTTCCTCAGGTGGTCACAAACCTGATCTTCTTTGACAGCGGGAGGGACTTTGCTCCCCCAGTCCTTGTGGTCCATCCTCTCAAGAGGTGTGGGAAGAGAGGCTGCAAGTGAAGACTGAGGCAAAAAAGTTGTTGAGTCCATGCTGTGTGCCCAAACATCCATTCTTTTGTCAGCCTTAGTCAGTCTGGGAATCGTAAGCAATATCAAGGTAACACCAAACAGGTAATGTCGCAGCTCTGCTAGGAATCTCAGATTTCTAATTGTGGGATCCTGTGATGAGCCTGGGAAGAGCTGACAACATACAAATTAGCCATTTCAAACCTGAAATATGAAAAACAACATGTCTGACACAATCAAGGAATATTTATCATATTTATCATAAAACTTCTTTAAAACTGAAGTTTAAATTTATACTAGATGAAAATAATCTAGCCTATTTGGGGCAATATTTTGCTGATGTCTGACCACTTTATATAGTTTCTTTTTGAAAGACAGAAGTATGCGAGCTCCTGTCTTGATAACTTTAAAAAGCAAACAGCCATTTCTTTTTCTCTGAAAACCTCCAAAAGGCACACAGAATTGTTCTGTCTGCTGATGTTGCAGCAAGTGGTATGTGGCAGTGACATCTATTGAAGTTTTATAGTCATCGAAGGAGGTGAGGAAAGTTGAGGGCATACTGTTCCTGAAATCAAATGGAAAGGAAGTAGTTATATGTATTTTATTTCCTTCCTACAAAGCTCTTCAAGATATCACTGGTTGCAATGGACTCCGGAGAAGTCCAAGGAGCAGCAGCAGCAGCAAGTAGCGGCAGGACATATGAGGAGGGATACACGTGGACAAGCATGGCGGAACAGGGGGCGTTCCCTGAGCAACTGATCCCAGACCCGCTGATTGGAAGAGACAGCAAGGGGCGGAGCCTGCACCAGACAGTGTGGGAGATTTAAGCAGGTAAAAACGATCAGCCCAGCTGATTGCAACAGACATGCATATATATTCCCAGCAGAATGTGGGGAATGTGGGCAGACATGTGGCAGCGTGGTGACCACCCGGTAAAAAGCAGTATCCTCTGCTTCTCCTGAGATTCTAGCACCTGGTAAAACCAATGCAGCCACACAGACAGAGCTCCTGTTCAACCATGTGACCACCCAGGTTTCCAGCTGTGGGATGTGTGAAGGGATATTCCTAGAGGTGGAAAGTGATTGCAAGCAAGCCTGTGGGAGCTGTGACCAGATTGATGAACTGCTCTGCTTGGTAGCCGAGCTGCAGGAGGAGGTGGGCAGACTGAGGAGTATTAGCGAGTCTCAGAGGGAGATTGATCAATAGAGCCATACTCTGCCATCTATGATGTCACCACAAGACTGAAGAGCCTAGTACAACCTTCAGACTACTATCCATTCCTGTTTTTCATGTGGGTACAAATGATGCAACAAAAAGTCTGAGGTTACTCAAAAGAAATTTCAGAGCCCTGGGAAGAATGCTAAAAAATTCGGGAGCACAGGTGGTGTTTTCCTCAATCCTCCCAGTAATGGGGGGAGACCTTGAAATAGTAGAATCATGGAATCATAAAAGCATAGGATACTAGGTTGGAAGGGACCTCAAGGATCATCTGGTCCAACCTTCCTTGGCAAAAGCATGGTCTAGACAAGATGGCCCACCACCCTGTCCAGCTGAATCTTAAGTGTCCAGTGTTGGGGAATCCACCACTTCCCTGGGGAGGTTATTCGAACAGCTGATTGTCCTTATTGTGAAAAATTTTCCTCTTGTCTCCAGTCGGAATCTCCCCAGCAGTAACTTGTAGCTGTTACCCCTTGTCCTCACCATGTGACTCCTTGTGAAAAGGGAGTCTCCATCTTCTTTGTAGCCACCCTTTAAATACTGGAACATGATGATAAGGTCTCCCCTAACCTTCTTTTCTCAAGGCTGAACAAACTCAGCTCTCTCAGCCTTTCCTCATATGGCAGGCTTCCCAGACCTTTGATCATCTTTGTGGCCATTCTCTGGACCCCCTCTAGTCTGTCCACATTTGTTTTGTATAGCAGAGACCAAAACTGAACACCATATTCCAGGTGTAGCCTGACAAGTGCTGAGTAGAGCGGGATAATAACTTCTTTACCTCTGCTGGTGATGCTCCTGTTGATGCTACTCAGCATCCTGTTGGTTTTCTTTGCTGCAGCAGCACACTGTTCACTCATATTGAGCTTGTTGTCCACCAGGTCCCCCAGGTCCCTTTCCACAGAGCTGGTCCCCAGCCAGGTAGATCCCAGCCTGTGCTGCACTCCTGGATTATGTTTTCCCAGGTGCAAGACCTTACGCTTGTCCTTGTTAAACTTCATAAGGTTCTTGTTAGCCTACTCTTCCAGTCTATCCAGATCTCCCTGCAGGGTGGCTCTGCGTTTTGAAGTGTCCACTTCCCCACTCAGTTTGGTATCATTGGCAGAATTCATCAGGATACACTTGATCCCATCATCCAGATCACTTATGAAGATATTGAATAGCGTTGGGCCCAATATAGATCCCTGGGGGACCTCACTTTTGACAGGTTGTCAGTTTGAAAAGGAGCTATTTACCACCACTGCCTGGGTGTGGCCTGTCAGCCAGTTCCCCACCCACTGCACAGACCACTTGTCTAGACCGTGACACATCAGTTTCTCTAGGAGGTGGCTGTGGAAAACCATATCGAAAGCCTTGGAGAAATCCGGATAGACAATGTCCACCCTTCTTTAAGGGCAAATCATGTTTGACAAACCTGATCGCCTTCTACAATAAAGTAACCTGCTCAGTTGATGTGGGGCGAGTGGAAAAAACAGGCAAGCCCAGAATATCAATATCTGACTCCAGGACTGGTGCCTCTACCAAAACTTTGTGGTTTTAAACCATCGAAGAGCCCTCAAGAGACAAGGTATGCTGAGGCCTCATGGGATCCACCTGTCCCAACAGGGAAAACGCGTCTTTGGACATAAGCTGGTGGGACTGATCAAGAGAGCATTAAACTAGAATTGATTGGGGAAGGGGATACCAACAGGATTGCAGTAGGTAAACCAAGAGATGGCATGGCATCGCCTGAGGGTGGCAGTGCTAGTGGGAACATTTACACTACTCTTGGGAGCACAGAGGGCTCAGGAGCATATCTGAAATGCTTGTACCCCAATGCACACAGTATGAGTAACAAACAGGATGAACTGGAAGTGTTGGTCACCTCCCAGAGCCACAATATCATTAGCATTAGTGCGACTTGGTGGAATGAATGCCACAATTGGAGTGCTGTGATGGAGAGCTACAGGCTGTTCAGGAGGGATAGGCAGGGCAGGTGAGGTGGAGGTGTTGCACTATATGTAAGGGAGAGGTTTGATTGCACAGCCTTTAGAATTAGTGATGATGTGGTTGAGAGCGTCTGGGTGAGGATTAGGGGAATGGAAAACAAAGGAGATGATGTTGTAGTGGGTGTTTGGATTGGTAGCTCTTGTCCTTGTGGGAGATTTCAACTTCCCAGGCATCAGCTGGGAATATCATACTGCTGTGACAAGCAGGTCTTGGAAATTCTTGAAGTTTGTAGGAGGTAACTCCTTGTCACAAGTACTCAGTGAGCCAGCTAGGAAAGATGCCCTCCTAGGCTTGCTACTTGTGAATAGAGAAGGACTCATGGGGAATGTGATGGTAGGTGGCTGTCTTGGCCACAGTGATCATGAAATGATTGAGATTAAAATTTTCAATGTAATGGGGAAAAAGGACAGCAGAGTTGCTATCCTGGACTTCAGAAGAGCAAGCTTTAAGCTATTCAGGGAGCTGATTAGCAGAGTACCCTGGGAATCTGCTTTTGAGGGCTTAGGGGTCCATGAGTGCTGGTCAGTCTTTAAGAACCACCTTTTAGAAGCACAGGAGCAGGCAATTCCACTGTGTTGGAAGTCAAATAAGGAGGCCAGAAGACCAGCTTGGCTGAACAGGGAACTCCTCATGGAGCTCAAGAGGAAAAAGAAATTGTATGATCTCTGGAAGCAAGGTCAGGCTTCGTAGGAAGATTACAGAGCTGTGGTTTGTATATGCAGGGAGAAGACACGAAAGGCCAAAGCTCAATTAGATTTCAAACTGGCCAGTGTTGTGTCAAATAACAAGGGCTTTTTAAAGTACGTTAATAACAAGAGGAAGTTTAAATAAAACATTGGATGGATACTTGTTGAAGATATTCATCTGACTAATAAGAGAAAACAGAGGCATTCAATGCTTTTTTTGCCTCAGTCTTTAATAATACAGATAGGGGACCGGGCAGCCCAAGGTCTAAGTAGAGGACCATGAGGGTGGCAATACTGACTTTCCATTTGTGGACACTGAAATTGTAAGGAACGAGCTGTATCAGCTGAATGTTCACAAGTGCGTAGGGCCTGACAGGATTCATCCCAGAGTTCTGAAGGAGCTAGCGGATGTTACAGCAGGACCCCTCTCGATCATCTACCAAAGGTCTTGGGAGTCTGGGGAAGTCCCCACTGACTGGAAGCTAGCCAACATTATTCCAGTTTACAAGAATGGCATGAGGGAAGAAACAGAAAAATACAAACCTGTTAGTCTAACCTCAGTACCTGGAAAAATTATGGCAAAGATTATACTGAGTGCTGTTGAAAGGCATTTAAAGAAGAATGCAATCATCAGGCACAGTCAACATGGGTGCACAAAGGGAAAGTCCTGTTTAACTAATTTGATATCCTTCTATAAGGTCACTCACCCAGTGGATGAAAGGAAGGAGGTAGTTTTCTTCTGGATTTTAGTAAGGCTTTTGATACTGTCCCTCACAGTATCCTTCCGGACAAGTTGTCCAGCTGTGAGATGAGCAGGTTCACAGTGCGCTGTGTGAAGAACTGGCTGAAGGGCCTGGCTCAAAGGGTTGTAGTGAATGGGGCTACATCTGGCTGGTGGACAGTCACCAGCGGTGTTCGTCAGGGCTCAATTCTAGGGCCAGTTCTGTTCAATATATGTATCAATGATCTGGATGCAGAAGTTGAATGCACCGTTAGCAAGTTTGCTGACGATACCAAACTAGGAGGTGCTGTTGACTCTCCTGAAGGACCAGAGGCCTTGCAGAGGGATCTAGATAGTTTGGAGCATTGGACAATCATCAATGGCATGAAATTTAACAAGTCCAAATGCCAGATTCTGCACCTGGGATGAAGTAACACTGGGCACAAGTATAAGTTGGGAGAGGAGTGGCTGGAGAGCAGCCCTGCAGAAAGGGGCCTGGGGGTGCTGGTTGACAGCAGGCTGAATATGAGCCAGCAGCGTGCCCTGGCAGCCAGGAGGGCAAACCACATCCTGGGGTTCATCAACCACAGCATAACCAGTTGGTCAAAAGAGGTGATTATCCCGCTGTATTCAGTGTTGGTGTGGCCTCACCTTAAATACTGTGTGCAGTTCCGGACCCCACATTTTAAAAAGGATGTGAAGGTCTTTGACCGTGTACAGAGGAGGGAAACAAAGCTGGTGGAAGGGCTGGAAGGCATGTGCTGTGAAGAGCATCTGAGGACTCTGGGTTTGTCTAGTTTGGAGAGAAGGAGGCTGAGGGGCGACCTCATTGCTCTTCACAGCTTCCTGAAGAGGGGAAGTGGAGAGGGAGGTGCTGATCTCTTCTCCCTGGGATCCAGTGATAGGATGCATGGGAATGGTTCAAAGCTGCGACAGGGGAGGTTCAGACTAGATATTAGGAATCATTTCTTTACCAAGAGGGTGACCAAGCACTAGGAAAAGGCTTCCTACAGAGGTGGTTGCTTCCCCAAGCCTGTCAGTGTTTAATAGGCATTTGGACAATGCCCTTAATACCATGCTTTAACTTTTGGTCAGCCCTGAATTGGTCAGGCAGTTGGACTAGATGATGGTTGCAGGCCCCTTCCAACTGAAATATTCTATTTTATTCTATATTGTATTCTATATTTTAGATTTCAGAGTTGTATATAAGCAGCAATGAGAGAGGGAGAGAAAGATCCAGGCTCCAAGGACAGAGATGAGCCTGTGTTTAAGCACAAGACAATTAATTAAGCCTTAGCCAGCCAGCTACTAGAAATGCCTAAACGGCAAAGAACTCAACTGTCTTTTGAAATTGTCTTTGTGTATCATTAGCCCTTCCGTTAAATAAGGCTAGGTGTAAATCTGATGGTTGAATGAAATGTTACAAAATAAATTGTTCATGTGCCATTGTCTTAGTGTAATTTTTCCTTTTCATCCAAGATCCTCAAAAAATGAAGCTGTAGCAAGGTTGCTGAGATTCAAGTGAGTAAGAAACAGGTTTTGCCCTGCTGTAAAAAAGGTCACATGCCCATTAGAACATGTATATACTGGTCTTCTTACATCTACCATAAGTTGAAGTGCCCCAGGAGTGGCTAATTTCTTCTCTAATACTAGGCACCTAACCCATTTAGTATTTTACTTTAACGTCATGTGTAACTAGTGGTCCAGTGATGGTGGTGTGGGATTATAATAAATCTACAGTGTCAGTAAACAGACTTCCAAGTCATTTGGGAAATAGAACAGAGACTTGAACTGAGAGAGAGTTGTATTCTCATGTGGCTAGGTGTGGGAGATGCTCATATTGTTTCCATGAAGACCAATGGTGATTACATTATAAATTTCAAATGTTTCAGATAAGAATAGACTTAATAATTTTTAAGAATTTCTTGGCTGCCAAACAAATATAGTTTATCTCATAAAAGTTATATTTTTTTTTTCAATGTACAGGAGAAAGGTGGAGAAGTGGCCACTAATCTTGCTAAGAAATAAAGATCTTTGGTGAAATTTCATCAAAACATTCTACATTTTTCTTCTTCTGTATTGATAGGAGATATGTATTATGATATTATGATGATTATGATTTATGTATATGTATCATAGTATTATGATATATTCTGCGTAGAAACTATGCAGTTTAGCTGGAGTCAGTCCTAGCTGAAGCACATATGTGTATCTTAGATAGTAACACAGAAGGTCAGGCTCACTGGTACCGGGTATTCATTTCATTTGTATGGCATTTGATGGCTGCTCTGGCTTGAATTAAACAATCTATCTTGTCAAACCGAGGAGTCCTGTCAGTCTTGGGCACAGCTTTTCTCAGAGTCTTTTCTCATGGGTCTACAGGGTCTGGGGATAAAAGGAAATAGTTTAAGCAATAATAAATATGCATGTGAGTTCCTATTAATTGTTTATTAGTTTGAGCAATTGTGGAGGGAAAGTATAGAACCAGATTGCACATAAGGTGCAGGGTTGAATGTAAATCTTAAAGGTCTTTTCCAACCTAAATGATTCTGTGATTCTATTATCAAGCACTGGAACAGGCTGCCCAGGGAAGTGGTTGAGGCACCATCCCTGAAGTTATTTGACATGTAGATGCAGCACTTAGGGATATGGCTTAGTGGTGGACTTAGCAGTGTCAGGTTTATGGTTGGACTCAATGATCTTAAAGGTCTTCTCCAACCTAAATGATTTTGTGATTCTATGAATTGTCTAATAGTGCAATAACAGTTTCACTAAGTATATTAATATTTTTTGTGTAATGGAATTGTAATTCTATTTTTCCATACCATCTCCACATACTAGATGGTAGAGATGCTGTCTTTGCTGGGAATATTCCTGTGCTTTGACTGTAGGATGATTTGGGTCTATCCCCTGCCTCATTTATATGCTATGATACAAAGCATCGTTATAGCTCTGAACTCCTATGATTTTGACTTCTTTGTGCTATGCATAATCCACTCTTCTAAGTCTGATCAGTAGGGATTGTGAGAATTATACTTTAGTGTGCTGCAATACATTGGCTAAGGTACATCTTGTCATGCATACATATTCTGCAATTTTAACAAGCATGTACTAGACCAGATGGCAAGTCGTCTAAATACTTGCTCTCCTCTCACAAACACTAGTTTGTTGAACATACAGAAGTAGTAGAGAATGACAGTCCCACTCAATGGAGTCCTTAGCAAACAGCCTGGCACTGCTCTCTGTTAGAATGTTCAGTCCCCAATGAAAACTTAGTGAGGACTGACTCCTAGAAGGAGCAATAGGAAGAAAGTTGTGTGCATGTTCTTCCTCCCTCTACTTCTTGGAGTAAGAGAAAGGCCTTGGAGGATAGGGCTTGGGCTGCTGGGAGAGAGGGGAAAGACTATATAAATAGTGGGGGATTGACAAAGATTCAGCTTTTAGAAGCATGTTGAAAAGCCTCAATTCTGAGCTATATGAAAAACTAGAGCTTTCACAGTTGAGGTCTTTCACAAGTTTTCAGAGAAACAGATGTGGATCCCCTGTTTCGTCCTCTCACAGGAACAATGTACTTCTGGGAATAACATCAATAAGGCTTCATGGGGGCTTTCTGACCCCTTTCCCATCCATCATGGCAGAATGTTATAATGGACTACAATGTCTGGACTTTCAATGTAGGCTGCTGGGCACCTTCTGAAAATACAGAATGTTCCTGTCAGATTGAACATCAAAAATTAAAACATGTAAAATCAACAGTTACTATAAAAATCTTGGGCTTTCTATCTAAGATGATTAAGTTTAGTACACATTTCCTGGCAATCTAGCTATCTTGTTTAAATTGAGGATTAGTGGGGGTAACGGTTTTTTTATATCATTCGCAAGCTCTTCTTCTACAGGTGACTAATGTTTAAATGTTTTTGTGCTGGTGCAAGACAAACCACCCAGGAAAAATTTGGCACAAATGTGTCACCTACACATTGTATATGTGGGTATTTTCTCTAAGATTCTTTTTCTGCCTCATCAGAACCCCTTTTACACCTACTATAAACTGAACTTTTGAACTAACGATGCAGAAATAGATTTAAATTAGAAAAAATCAAAATTGTCATCCTTTATTTCAAATAGTGTTCCCCATTTAGAGACCAAAGTGGACACATTCATAAAAAATAATTTTTTTCTCTCTCTTTTTTTTTTTTTTTGTTTATTCAGTCTACCTGTTACTGATGCTCCAAGGAGAGTGAGATGAATGAATTAGGTCATAGAAGACAGTTTTCACAGCTTCTCTCGGGGAAAAAATATGTTTAACAGTGGAAATACTCTTGATTGCTTTCCACTTATTCCTGCAGATCTAGTTTCTCCTATTGCTTGTTGTAAAGTTTAAAACAACATCAATTTTTAAGGACTTGAAAGCACTTTTCTATTTAAAATCAAACAAGACAAGCATAATTTTCATTCCAGTACTGTGCGTTTGCTTCTTGAAGTATGCTGAATATATAGAAACCCACTAAAAATAATAAAATAAAGAGGAAAAGGGGGGGGAGAGAAAAGCTAAGTGATGGAAATGAGTAATTGCTTGGCAGTAAGTCTGCAGGGAGAGAGCTGACACTGTACAGCACATATTTCATGAATAATGAGAGGAGTCTCAGCGCTGTGCAATCACTGCCTATTGGGTCAGAAATTTCACATTAGTGGATTCATCAGAGCAGATCGGTGTCATAAAGACACTCTTTCCTGAGGTAAACATACCTTTTCCTTCACTGAGCTGTCATCTCTTTAGTTTGGATAGTGGGTATAGAGTAAAGCCTTATGAGATCTCTTAGAAGGATATCTGGAATGGTGAGCACTTCAGCTATGGTTTTACTAGTTTATTTATTTATACAAGAAGGAAATTACATAAACAGACATATCTATAGGTATACGTAAAGCTCACACATATAATTCCACTTAGTCTAGACAAAAGTCTGTTCATATATGGTTAATGATGGTTTAAGTACAGCATTTTGTCAAAAGGTAGGAACATCTGGCTTTTGCAAATCCATCTTGTCTATGCTTCCTAGATTAGCTTCATGCATTTTTTGCCTTTTCTATTTACCTCTTTATTCAAAGCAAAGTAAGTACTCCATTTTATCTTTACTTTCATTTTCAGGGGGTACACAATCTAAATATATCTAGCATGCGGGTCATTTGTTTTTGCTGGAGTAGGTAATAACTAGGAAGGACTAATAGAATGAAAAAGTCAGTTTTGTCTTTGTTGGAGTCAGTGCATTTTCTACCGTCTTGTTTATTCTTCACCTGACATCCTCTCTTCCCAACATTTTGCATTCTCGCTTTGTTTATATTGTAGTTACAGAAATCCATAAACCAAAATAGTCAGAGATGTTAAAGTGAAGTAAAAGGTGCAAGGCAAGATCAAAACTATCATTTGGGTGTTCAGGCAGTGCAAACAGTTTGATTAAAACGTTGCCTTTACCCTCATCCCTGGAAGGGTCGTAATTCTGTTTACTTGAAAATGAATGCTGAAGGAAGTAGCTAGAGCCTCTTTTCCTTGACTAGAGAAGTTAGGAGGGTTTCTTTGCAAATGAACCTCATTAGGTGCTTTCAAGAAACTTGTGGTACAGTCTCTGTCCAGCCTTACTGTCAAAATGAACTGGAGCAAGAGCACCTGTTATTAGCACTTTCTTGATTGCACTAAGTTCCTGTTAAGATTTTTTGCGTGGCTTGGGGAATTTTTTTCTTTTCTTTTTGAGAAGTTAGTGGAAGACAGAGAGGACATGGGGGAGAAGAAGACACCCAGAAGACACCCAGTCCCCATGTTTGTCCCTGTTTGACAGATCTGCCTCTAATGAATTGAAGAGGTTGGATAAATTCAATCCACTTGTGTTAGTCAACAAAGTCTGTTCAAATACTGAAAAAACCTGTGGGAGATATATCTCCTGGGTGATTTTCTTCTGAAATGTGAACTTACAATACACTCTAAGCAAGGTTGAAAGAAGCTCAGACATAGCCAAATTGTGTGCAATATTAAAAAAAAATAAAGTATCTTTTTAAATACATGGTGATTAATAGCAAAGCTTTGGCTTTCTCCTTCAAACATGATTTAAAAGGAAAACAATACAATTCTGCATGGGAACCCTGTAATTGGAATCACCTTATTCCTGTTACTTATTATCTCACAGTATGAAACATGTTCCCAACCTTATAGAAATAATTAATGGGAGGAGCAGTTTGTGAGAACTTGGGCAGACAATTTCTGGTGCAGGGCCTTGGTTTTATTAAAAATCTGTCTTGAAAAAGAGTTTAGGTTATCAGCAATAGTGAAGTATTGGCATGACTTACAGATAAAGGTTTAATCTGGGCTAGGATACCATGGAAATCTCACCATTGAACATCTAGCCTTCTATAATGAATGCAATATTGTCATAATGAGAAAAAACCCCACAACCAACAACAAAACAAAACCCAAGGTGTAAGAGCTGTTCTCCCAATTTCTTCTTTGTAAAAGAGAAAACAGGCATAAAAAGTAAAGCTTATGCTCTAAAAATCCTCCATTTTTTAATTTATTGGGAAGATAATGTTATGGAGGGTAAGACTTGTCTCTCCCTTTCAGTTTGCACTCTGTGCAGAAGAGGACTACCTTTCTGTCTCACGATAGAAATGAATGGGCCTAGAGTGCTAACCTACACAGAAACAAAAATAGTGGAGAAGTTCAGGAGGGTATCAGCTGAGAGTTTACTGTAAGAAGCAAGAATGAAACATTAGGGCATATGCTTTCCAGGGACAATAGGAGCCTCTGCTGTACAGCTGTGGAAAAATAATTAAAAAGCAGCCTACACAGAAGGACTGGAAATGAAATATACCCCTCTATAGAAAGAGGGCTAACAGCAGCAGCTACACAGGAGGCCTGTTTCTGAAGAGTAGGTCTTGCCCCTAGCATCTCTGAGACTTAAGGCTGCTGATGAGCATGATCCGATGCATGTGTATTTATTGTGCCTAGCAATATAGCGTTACAAGTGGGCTTAGCAAGACCTTGATTGAAGCTAGCAATCAGTTTCCTTCTGCTTGCTTTCTCTGTGTAACGTGGCACAGCCTAAAATCCTTACATTCTGATGGAAAGGTCTGAATTATTCATCAACCAGTTAATGGCAGGTGATGAGATCTTTTCATGCTACAGCCCTGTCAGTAGGTGTTTATTGCTCTGTTTCACCAGCAGCCCTGCTATTGCTGCAGGGCCAGAAGAACCCCACATAGAGGCACGACATGTATCAGTAGAGATAGCTCTTTAAAGACTCTCTTTTGCCTGGGAGGTCATCTGAAGGTTATTATGAACAAATTATTTCTTCATTTCCGCTGACTGAGTAGATAGCCTTAATGATCTGTCACCTAGCAATAGGCTGCCTGTTCAAACATAAAGAATGGCATACTGATGGCTTATAACTAGAATCAGTTCATTTTAGCTATTCTCTTGTCAAGCATGTTTCCAAGATACATATAGTATTTACATATTCATGAGCTTTTGCAGACATTGATGCCATGAGGGGGCCTGTCTGGTAATGTGATACAAGTTTGTACTGTGTCCTGAGGCACTTAAAGTCTATTAAGTGAATCAAATCTGTTCAGTTATGTTCTTCCTAAGTCATGTTCTTGGCCTAAAGGAGTGGGGCTGCAATCAACATTTGTGTACAGTACCTTACTTTTTTCCTGTCCACCTCCCTCTTTTCCTTGATGAAACTTAATTCCATTTTATAGAAAGGCATTACGCTGAGCCAAATTACCTCTTAGAAAGCCAGAGCATCACTTTCTTATGTTACTGCTGTTCAGAGATGCAGTTGTGATTGTTCGACTGCGGGCAAAGAAGGTGACCTGCCCAAACAAAAGTGCCTTTTTTAAAAATTATTTTTTTAACTCTACTGAGATATTGATCTCTGATCCTATTTCTGGTGTGCAAAGGTGGGGGAAAATACAAATCAGAAATAACAGTATAAGTGGGGTGTAGGATGTGGAGTGAGGAAACAGAAAAGAGAAAGAGAATGAATCTTCCCCACTGAAACATCAAAGGACCATGGATTTCTCTTCTGAATCTGAACCTTCACTGTCTCTTGATCATGTGTCTACTAACATGCTATTATTTTCAACCAAGATGAAGTTAAAACATGCCACCTAATAGAAATGAAAGCGTGAGCAACAATAAAAACTGGAATGTGGCTTGGGTTATTTTCTGAGTTTAAAAGAGCTGGGTAAAAAAAGATCATCTGCTGGAGGTAGCATTTGCTTTTTCATTTGCAAGTTTATGCCATTCCCTGTTCCCTTCTTTGCCTAAGAAAGAAGAAAGTGGGCATACCCCAGAATGTAGGAAAGTAGAGAAAGGATAAAAAAGACAAACAGCGATTACCCTCCATCCTTCAAAAGATGGAAGATCTAAGAGGCAACAAGTGTTTTCACTTCTTGCCACCAAGTACTGGTGTGTGGGACTGCATTTAGGAGAGGTTGGAGGAAGAGATAGAAGGATAAATAGAAACTGTATTGTAAATTTTAGTGTTAATTCTGTAAAAAATTTGGTTAGCAGCACAGAGCAATTATTCTTCTGTAAGGACTAAACTGCAGCCTAATAAGTGGTGTTAAGAGCAAGACAAATAACAAGCTGTTTATGACCCATGTTTGAGATTGCAAGCTCCACACAGACAAGGCTTACAAAGCAAGAAGAAAGTGTACTGAGAAGCCATACAGGAGCTACCAGTGTAGATAAAAGTATTGCTAACCCTGCCTTGTCCCCAAACATAAGTGAACTCTTACACAAATGCAATCACATTCACCAAGGAAATTTCACATTTGTATATGAAAGAGGATTTTACATGGGCAGGTTGATGTCTTGGCTATCTTTGAAATGACAGTTTTAAGTGCTAAAGTGAAAGTAAGACATGTCATTTTAGGACTTGTATATTGTAGCCAATCAAAATGTGGCAGAGATTTTTTCCAAAGAAAAAATTTTCCTTTAAATCTTTGTATGGTTTGGTGGTTGGTATTTTTTCAGTTAAAGACTTGAACTTCATTTTGGTCTTCAGAAATTAGGGTCAGAAACATCTCATTTTTTCAAATGAAAACAAGGCCACAAACCACAAAGGAGGAACTACTTAGAAATGCATCAAATTGAAAGGTGACTCTGTGATGGCATCTTGATACAGTTGACATAATGTTGCAGCTGGAAAGTATGTAAATTATGTCAATTTAAATGCTTACTGCCACATGGAGAAGTGAAGTGAATGCCGGAACAAGGAGCATCTTAGTATACAAAGATAAATACAAAAAGGAACCTTAATTAGCCAGCTAAGCTCATCCTTTGATTTAGCGCAGTAGCTTCCTCTCCAATGCTCACTGACTACTTGGTATCCTGAAAGAACAAAAAAGACAAGTAGTACAGAAAAGCTTGTTGTTTGTGACAAAGAGTGTCAGATAGTGATAATAAATACACACTTTAAATTACTGTACCAAGCCAGAGGCAGAAGTAGGAGTAGAACTTGGCTCAATGTGTTTAATTTATTCCTTTGCCCAATCACTTTTTTTCACTTTTGGCTAACCTGCATCATAAATATGTGTTACTTAGAGCACCACTTTTTGTGTCTTTAAAATTCTTAAAGACAATCAAAATTCTGTGCTTTCAGTATCCCTGTTTTGCTTGTGATTAAAAAAAAAAGATCCTGTTACTTGTGAAGAAATTTGAATCAATTTTCCTACAAAGTGCACCTGCTTTAATAAAAAAGGGTCACAGAGCAAGGTGTTCTTAATTTAGTTAGTAGCAGGGGGCTGTATGTAGTTGCTTGAAGTTTTATGGAGTAGGTATTGTTGGATGCAGAGGAGACAGAAATTTCTTTTTAGTGTCATCTTTCTTCTGTGAATGTGGTACAGACTAGAATTCATTGTGGACCTGATTCCATACACTTCAAATTCTGTGGAAGATGTGATGTACTCTCACCCCCTGCTGAAGCGAGCATTTGTGCAAAGCTTTCCACGGACGTATTGAGCGCAAACAGCTTTAGCAGAATGTGGTCTTAGTCACATCCTCTGTAGTTAGAGGATGATGTTGTCCAAAAGACTGCTATAAAAGTACATATTTACAACAAGGCATTGAAAGGAACTCGTATTTATTTCTGATCAGAAGTGTAGAGGCCAAACAAACAGTGGATGTCTCCAGTCATGTGAATGGTTCAGTATTGAAAGTGGCTAGTAAAAGTCCTCTGGTTTCTCAGGAAAACATCTTTCTTTTTAAATTTTCTATTTTTAATCTTACAAAATACTATGTGTCTTTTATCTTACTGGATTAAACACAGATTAAATACAGATTTTATGTAGCCGTCCTGAATATATCAGACCTTTTCAATGAGGCTTTGATCTATTTTGAAGCCTTTGAAACCTGACTTGGATGAAATGTCAATGTATTCATGGTGTAATGCGGTGAGGAGCATGGAAGCTTCTATTACTATCTTTGAGAGTTTATTAGAGAAATGATGCCTGACAAGAACTACACATTATAGAAGAATTGTTAATTTTGAAATTAGCTCTGGCAGATCTGCTTAAAGAAGTTTATAGGAGGAAAAAGTGCTCTCAAAATCATCTGAAATGAAGCCTGCAGTGAAGATATGGCAGAAAGGCTGATGGGAGAATATGTTAGTTCTACCTGCTTTAATCCATTTGTTACCACGTGGGAACTTAAACTGTGTGCAGATTAATGAAGCATTTGAGTCAGATATATACTGATGAACTTGTGCCTGCTTCTCTACCCTTTGTTGCTACGGAACCAGAGAGATGTGAAATTGCCAGAGAACCTACGCCCTGCTCAGAGCTCTGCTGATAGTCAATTAGAAAATAAAATGGAACATTTAGGAAATGAGGTCCCAGCTTTCTGATCACATGCAATGCATGAAAGGCTGCTTTTTCTGGTGTGTACTTTGCTAATGTGTGTGGTATTGGTACATTAACTAAACTGTTGAGTATGACCAAACGTATGGAGTGAAAGTCACTCTCCTCCATGCAGCCTGACTAATCAGGTGTTATGCGGGGAAATTTTCAGGTATTTGTCACCTCCCAGCCAGCAATCAGGGCATACCCAGAGCTTTCAGTGCAGCTATTTCAGGTTATAGAAACAGGAATGGTATGTGCACCAAAGCTATTTCACACTAGTGTATGTGGTCCTAAGACCCAGATCCTGACTGAACATCTAGAATCAGTGTCCTTTAAAATCAGCTCTATAATTTCCTATCCGTGAGTGTATAGGAGATACAGAACAGCCTTGTAGCTGTGCCACCCATGAGAGGGGCAGTTTGAGGCCCTATGGGAGTAGAGCCATTTAGCGAAGCTCTCAGTGGCTAGGTAGTGAGTGAATAACAGAGCATCATTAACCTAAGAATAATGTTTGGAAAGAAATAGGAGAAATTGCCAAATGTGGCTCAAATTCAGGATATAGTGAAAAGAAGATGTATGTTTTACTACAGATATAGCTTCCAAAGCATATGTCATGGATTTAATTACATTCATATTCAAAGGTATAAGCCATACAAAGAAACAGACAAGTCTGTCTTAGTTACTGATTCTGTAAGGTGCAATGCATTCTCATTTTCCTGTTGACTGGTGAAAAAATGTAATGAGTGCTGACTGTTAGGATATCCCCGAGTCTTACTCACTGGGTAATCTAATGAATCTACTCTTGTCTGCTTTTCCTATGTACTGTAATTTTACCTAAAGTTGTCTCATTACTGGAAAACTGAGAAAGCTTAAAAATGCAAATTTTCTCTTTGTCCTTTGAAAGGTATAAGAAGGTTTTTATACCTTTTTTTGCATCCAGTGATACTGTGTAATTTATTGTATTTTACCATGATTGGTGTTTCATCGTTACAGCGGTGTTAAATCACTGTTTCTATTTTTTTTTTTTACAGTTCAGTTTGTTAAATGCTATTATGACAACTTTTTAATGCTTTCTGTTTCTGATGGAAAACAGCAATGGAATAGAAAAGGTAACAGGAAAAAGTTTAGCCAGTGTTTTCTTTCTACAGCTGACTATAAACTAGAGACAGCAGCTGGCAAATGGTACACTTTGGGAGTCAGTTTCTGCTGTAATGAAGATTGCAAGCAGCAGATGGAATTCCTAGAAAAACCCTTTGTGTCTCTTGGGAGAATTTTTGTCTTGAAAATCACAGGTCTTTTTCAGTTCAGCTGTGTCTACAAGGCTCTACACTGATCTAGTCTGGGTATTGAGAACAGAAGGAGCTGTATGTCACTGTTGCTCAGTCAGCTACTAGATTGCATCTCTGAAATATAAAATGAGATGTAGGGTAGAAGAAAACTTTGTGTTTTCTTTTTGGTAACTAGTTTTTTATGTGTTCTGTGAGCTAGGTAGCCAACAGAGTTGAATTTCACACAACAGATGCACCAAAACCCAGTGACACTAAGGCAGGCAAAGGAACTTGATGGGGGAAAGGATACTCAGAGCATCTCATATCTGTATTGGACAGTTTCCTGAGGTGGAGATTCTGGTGGTAGAAATAAGAATAATAGTCAGAGTAAGAGATTTTTCTTTGTCTCTAGGTCAGTCTGCCTCCTCTATCTGCCTTCTTTCTCCTGGTGGGAGAAGGCACAAACTAGAAGCTGAGATAAAAAACACATTAGGTATATAGGAGCAGCATGTTTGGATAGTGAGATTGGACTTTCTTAGCAGTAAGTGATAATTCTAAATGTCATTTGCACAGTCACAGGAATGTACATTATTGCTAATTCTCAGCTATCTGCTAAGCTTGAAGTTAAAACTTTACAGAATACATTTTTAAGTGATACTCATTTCACAACTTGTGAATGGCAGATTGGTGTTAATGAGACTGAGAAATGGGTGCTTTCTACAGGTAATGTGCTTGGCAGGGAAACTGAGAAAAAAAATCTCTGCAAAGGCAGCCTGGGGCCTCAACCCAACAATGCAGGTATGTGAAAAAGATTAATCTTTAGCATAGGTGCATTAAATGTGTTATTACTAATTGAAAAGCCCTTTCCTGTCTCACTTTCCTCAATATCTATTTTGTGACACCTCTGCACCCCATCTCCCTGCACTGGACAGGTACCAAAATTGTATGGCCATATGGTAATCAACTAAGAAAATTATCTGTCTGAAAAATATCCACTCTTCCCTTTTTTCACCCTTCACCCTGAAAGTAGAAAAGGGTACAGAATTTTGGGACTAATTGGAGATGGAACCCTGGGACAGCTGATTTTTAGTGTCAGTAATGTCTTATCTGTAGATAGGGCTACCGTCTTTGGCAAGCCCATTTTAACTGTACAAAGATGAAAGCATAAATTTTTTCTCCTGCGCTTATACACTGTTATCCTTGGGGAAGCAGAGGTTTATGAAATCCAAGATCAAGACAGCTGAGGCATGGAACTTCAATGTTTTTAAAATAAGCTGTAATGAGACTAGGCTCTGTCCGAGCTATAATAAGAAACATAAAAATATCTGTGCGGCAAACCCTTGTCATTATAATGAGTATATGCCTACATTTATAGCTTGATGACAAAAATAATTTTGATGTGCATAGTCCACTGTTTTGGTTTAGCTCTGCCTAGAAAAGCTATCTTAGAAGTGTAAAAGTAATTTATAAGAAATATTCTTCTCTAGTCAAATAAAGATATACAAACTTTTTTGGCAGGGGATCAGTTTTCTCTTTGTGACTTCTCTAGTTTGATTTTACCTTCATTTTTCTCAGACACACCAAACCTTGAAAAATTCTTCAATGCCACTGTTTAAGCTCAGTTCACAGTGCACTTGGCTTATCGTTTTGCTTTTTAATCCCTAAATGAAAAATCGTTTTAGAATGTATTTTCTATAACACTTTATACTACCATCCTGGTTCTTTTTAAAGACCTATTCAGAACTGAGGAGTCATCACTTAAGAGCCCTGTTCCTCCAGATTTTCATCTTTAACTGCTCTGGCAATTGCAGCCTCGATTTCATCAAGCCAGGGTATTTTTAATCAAGCTGACAAGTACTTTTTCTGACCTTGAATTAGGTTCTGGTAACTGAAAAAGACAATAATAGGGATGTTCTCAGGATCTAGACTATGTTCACCACGCTTCTTTTGAGAATGGCATTAAAAGCCTTACACATAGAAGTCAAGTGACACTGACCTTTCCTAAGAGCTTTTATGAAGGTAGCAGTTTTCTTACATGGATGAGTTACAAGCAAAATACTATTTCCCCTGTGTAGGCTAACTCAGCTTGTACATATATCAGGAAGGAGATAGCAGCTTTTGACCATAGCCAAAAGTATGAGAGCTACCCTTCTTGAGAGGTCCATGGAGAACTGAAGTTCTGTAAGCACTTACAGGTATGTCAGGGCATTTAAATTTAACAGTGCTGCCATGCATCCATACCTTTATACTCCTCTGCACAGTTTGAATTTACTGTCTTGGTTTGATGCTGCAATACAGGTTTTCACTGTTCAGAAGGTGAGTTAGCTTTCAGTCAGCCATGCCCTTCAGAGATACCCATGGCTATACTATTCCAAGGCAGAGTTTCAAAATTTTTAGGTTTTGAGTCAAATGAATGTATGGATACATTTGAGTAAAGTGGAAATGACAGTGGCAGTTGTCCTCTGCAACAGAAAAAAGAATGCATTGTCCATCTCCTTTATAGCTTTCAAGTAGCCAAGGAGATTTTTCAGCTTTGGTCAGTTTTGATTTTTCAGCTTTTTTTCAGTTTTGATCAAGAACTGTCATCAGAAAAATATTTCAAACTTATTGATTTTATTTTTACTTTTCTTTTCCCCCTGCCAAAACTTGTCAGTACCTGTAAAAGCTTCCATCTACAAGTGGTGCTGAAAGGGGAAAAAAATCCAATTATTAGGAATTATTTACCCTGACCAAATTTGTATTAGCCTTATGTGCTTAAGATCACATGTACGTCCATCCTATTATAATATACCTGAGACAAGGACTGGGGACAAAAGCTGTTTTATTCTTTCAGTATGCTAGCATCATATGTGCCAGTTTATTTAGTGATGATGACTTAGACCATCTGCTCTTGCAGAATTTGTTTGAAAATGAAGATAGGTATTAATCACAAATTGTTATCCATTACTTCAATATTCCTTTAATTTAAAAAAATGTTATGTAAGTATGGATATTCTTTGAACTGACTAATGAATTGTACAGCTCATCCTCACTGCCTCACTGAAATAAATTATAACGCTTACCAGCCTGATAATTGAAAGAATATTTGTTATCTTAAAAACTGGGTTTAGATGTCCAAATAAATTTGGTGAAACACGCTGTCTCAGAATACTTTTTATGTTGCCTATCTGAAATACATGAGCTTTTTCTTGCTTGATTGATATCACACAACAGGCTAAAGTGATAAACCATGACTTAACTTCAGAGGAAGAAGTGATGAATTAATGAGCATTATCAATATTTTAAATGTAATGTAAAGTAAATGGCATACACTTAAAAATGGTGCTTCACAACAATCTGGAAATTGTTACTAAATTAATATGACATGTTTCCTAAATATGAATATTGTTGCTTTCTGTTTATATTGAAAACTGATCTCCAACAGGATCCCTGAGACAAAATGGCGCAAGAAGATTAGTGGTGAATGTGTACCACTCAGAGCATATATTTTGACTTGGGCCTTAAAAATGGACAACCGTGTTTGCAAAGAGACCTGTTGCATCTAAATGTCATTTGGACTCCATGCTGGGTTAGAGGTTTACATGTGGAACATTTTCGACTTTTACAGACCAACCATTTAACCACTTATATTCCTAATGCTGAAATGCTGTGATTGGCTTTTAAAATTATTTACAGTTGCTTAAGAAGGATTTTAACTAGAAGTTTAACACATTCTGGATCAGCATTCTTCTTCTATCTTTTAAACATGGCTGGGATCAACTTTGTGACAGCGTCCTTGGAGTACTGCTGAGCTGAATTTTCTTTTTCTCTTACTGACTTTTATAAAGTAAGTTCAGGTGTCTCTGTACCGGGTGAATGTCATGGCTCTGTCTATACTTTTTCCAAGCTGCTGATCCCACACAACTTCCTATTTACAAGCATCGTTTTTAAATGAGTTTTTTTGGAATCATGATTGTATAACAATTTGGAATGGCAAGACTGTAGGGACAAAAATCATTACTTTTTTCCTGTCAATATTGTGTAGACCACTGCAGGGTGAAAAGCACTACTGCTAGTAGTCAAACAAGCCAAAATACAGCATGAACGAAAACAGACTTGTGTTTGTACTTGTGTGGGCTTGCTATATGGTGTGGTAGAGGAATGGTTAAATCAGAAAGGCATGGCCTGTATGTGTATGCTGGAGGCATATGATGCTAACAGTGTCTGTCCCACCTTTTCTGCTTCTGCCTCTTGCTGTCTGTCTTGCATGTCTTGCTGAGAAGCCTTTTCTAGAACATAATGTACAAGTACAGCTTGTCTAGTCAGCCACCATGACCATTTCAAGCTGTTACCCTGTTTCTCCAGAGCTTGTCCATAAAAGAGCATTGCTCTCCAATATTGGGATAAAAGTGTGGTGAGACTGAAGTCATATTTCAGATTATTTTTTCACTGGAGGAAGTTACTTAAGGCACTGACACTGATTTTCTTTGTATTTTGCTTTTCATCACTATAACAAATCTGAATGTGACTCTGAATTCTGTGATCATGAATTATAAAATGAATTATAAAATGGATCATATGTTGTCAATTTTCATTTTGGTGGTCAGGAGGGTCTCTTTTTTTTTGAAACACTTAAAACTTCTCCAAACTATTAGTATACTCTTAACAGAGAACGCTAATGAAACTGGGATGCTTTCAGTGGCTTACATCCATGCTGATTACCTGTTTCATTATTGTTTGCCCTTAAACAAAGAAAATAAAATACATGTCAGCAGTAATGGAAGTTGAAATAGGTCAGTCTACAAACCCTCTGCACCAAAACCCAAACAGAATATACATTTTTGAGAGAAAAATGAGACATAAAGATGTAAATGAAAGCCAATTAAGAGTTTTATTGTATTAGCCGGAACAATTAGCAGAGAATTGTTAAATTATCTCTTCCTTCAGTGCTGTGTAACTTACAGTCGGGAAACAAGAGACACTACAAATAAATTACTTTTATCTTCCTTGAAAGAATTTGAACAAGATATTAGAATTTACTTAGCTGATTCCTAAATTCTCCTTTCCTTTCATTGGGCTTGGCAAGTAACTGTGAGCAATCAAGACATGAACCGCAAATTTCAGCAAAATCTGAAAGAACTTTCATACTTACTTAGGGAGAAAGAACTTTATATTTGGTTAGGCAAATATTTTGCTTCCTATGTGGACACTTTAATCCTAGCTCAAAGAGGGATGAATGTATGTAATGACATCTTATCATAATTGTATTTTTGCTGTATTTATACCAATAAAAATTAAGATATGTTCCGCTGATATGTACTTCTGAGGGAATGGATTGTGATAGCAGAATATGTACCTTGTACATTTAAGGTCCCAGTCTTAACTCCACTTAGCATCTCCCTTTTTTGTGGTTGTGATTTGTGAATGTCTGAATCCTTTGGATTGAAATAAATTAGTTAAGATTGTAATGTGAATTTAGCATGCAATGTCACTTTAGTCTTGAACATCACAGGAGCTGTCCAGGACAGTGGCTTCTTAGTGAATGGATTTATGCTTGAATCAACAACTATTTGAGGGTTTGTCCATCTACATCATTATGTTCTAGAAAAGGCTTCTCAGTCTCTTTATGCCACTGTAGACTAGTCATCTGAACTCCCACATCTAGGGGAACTTTGCTGCAAATTGTGCTAGTGTAAACTGATTATTTCAGCTGTGTGTTTTCAGAGCTCCATTCTCAAGCACAAGTTTTCTGTATCAGAACTGAAGTGGAAGTACAAAGCCTTGCAGAAAAGGCACTTTCTATGGGTAAATAAATGAATGAAAAATACATGAGAAGGCTGCTACTGCCTGTAGAACCGGCTGTGGCTGGGATGAAGCTATGAAGTTAACTGTCTTCATAGTGGCCTGTCTGGAGCTGTGCTTTGCATTTGTGGCTAAAATGGTGTTGATAAAACACCAGTCTTTGACTACTGCTGAGCAGTGCTTGCACAGCAGCAAGGCTTTCTCTCTCTCTGTCCCCTCCCCCTGCAAAGGCCAATAGGTTGGCGTGGCCAAGAGTTTAGGAGGGGACACAGCTGGGACAGCTGACCCCAACTGGCCAAAAGGATATCCCATGACATTTGGAACAAGCTGCCCAGGGAAATGGTTGAGTCATCATCCCCGGAGGTATTTAAAAGACATGTAGATGTGCTGAGGGATGTGGTTTAGTGGTGGACTTGGCAGTGCTAGGTTAACAGTTGGACTTGATGATCTTAAAGGTCTTTTCCAACCTAAAAGATTCTATGATTCTATGACATCATGCCTCGCAATAAAAGCTCAAGGAAAGGAGGAGGAAGGAGGGACATTCATAGTTATGGCATTTGCCTTCCCAAATAACCCTCGAGGCCCTTCTTTCCAGGGATTGGCTGAGCATCTTCCTGCCCATGGGAAGTAGTGAATTAATTCCTCTTTTTGTTTTGCTTGTGTGTGCTGCTCTTATTTTTCTTATTAAACCATTGTCATCTTAATCCATGAGTCTTTTCACCTTCCTTCTATTTATCTCCACACCCCAAGGAGAGGGGAATATGTGAAAGGCAGCATGGTGTTTGGCTGCTGGCTGGGGACAACTCACCATGCCGCTTTTTGGCACCTAACATGGGGCTTGAGGAATTCAAGATAAGGACAGCAGTTGCGAGGGGTAATGGGCAAATCTTGGACTGGACGTTGCTGGAAAGTGGAACGATTGTGGGCGAGCATTTGTTGTTGTAAAGTGGTGAAGGGAGGAGGGGTGGCATTTCCCTGTGTGTGTAAGTTGTCCACTTTTGTCAGTGTTGAGATTATGTTACTTTGGTTTTGGTATGTGGAAATTTTTTGTTGTTGTTGATATAAGTGTAGTTTATGAAGAGTGTGTGATGAATGTGTATTATATATACATATATTACAATTATATATTACAAATATATAACAGTTCTTAAATATGTGTTTCACAAGGTGAGGGGTGGAAAGTATGGGGTTTATGTGACAAGGTGTTGGCAGTGGGGGGCTGCAGGGTCAGCCCCTCTGAGGAGAGGCCGGGGCTGCCCTGTGCAGGACACAGCCGGTTCCAGCTGACTCGAACCAACCCACCGCAGGGCATGGCTGAGGCCAGCAGCCAAGATGGCGGCACCTGAGGGAAAGCCTATTTAAGAAAGGGCAAAACACTACCCTTCAGAGAATAGTGAGACAAAATGTTACAGAAACAGCCCAGCAGGCACTAAGGTCAGAGAAGGAGGGGGAGGAGGAGCTCCAGGCACCAGAGCAGAATGTAGCGCATGGTGAAGACCATGGTGATGCAGGTTGTCCCCCTGCAGCCCATGGTGGAGGAGATATCCATGCTGCAGCCCGTGAAGGACTGCAGCTGCAGCAGGTGGATATGTAATGAAGGAAGCTGCAGGCCGTGGAGAGCTCATTCAGGAGCATGCTCCTGGCAGAAGAGCTGAGCTGTACCACAGAAGCATGTTAAGTAAAGGGAAGAGGGATAGTGCATATCACAAGATTTCGACAAAAATATAAGTCCTTTAAATCTTAAGATACCATTGACAGAAAAGAGATTAAACCAGATACTCTAAATCTTGAACTGCCATTGTCAGCAAAACAAACAATGGAGTACAGTTCTAAATATCATAAAATAGAAAAATTAATAGCATTACATTAATTGGTAGATTTTTTTTTGGGTAGTAAATACCATAAGTAATTTTTATGTTGCTTTGTGGTGGGCTTGTGCTAGCATAAATAGTTATTGAAACGGGGCATGGATTCATGTATTATAACAGATTAAAATTGCTGGCACACACAAAACACATTAATGTTTAACAGATTCTGGAGATCATGGGTTCTGCTGACTGTGGTTCATGAAGGCTTGTACAGAAAGTGATTGTATACTGAATTGTCTTTTTTTTCACCATGGATAATCATTTAGCATCTTCATTATTCCAACATCATAAGCACTTTTTATGAATAAGTGTTTATCGTTTCTCAAGCATAGTAAACAAAGTTTTACAGTGATTATTATGAATCTTACAAAAAGAATCTTTCTTTATAAGGTTGCTTGATAAGGTTCCTGAAGGGGTTATTATTTTCTTTAGGCTCCTGTTTTTCCTTTTAGTGATGCTTCTACTTTTCCAGAAGTCCATTTATAAAGCTCCTTTCTGTTTTGCTATTTTTAAGCAAGGAAAGAAGACCTGAAGTAGAAGACCAGTGTTGAATCTATGAACGATTTAAAATTACACCCTTTTAGCCAGCAATATACTGCCTGGTAAAATAGTGTCAAATGCAGCCTACAATAGCTAGATGATTTTAGGAGTAGTTTACCAACACTGATAAAAGAAGAACAACACAAATTCTAATATAAGTCTAATAAAAGATTGATCTTTCTCTTCTAATAAAAATATTTTAGATAAACTCCGCTTGCCTGTTGTTTATAATCATGTATTTCTGAGCTTTGTACCTTCATGGGACATAAATACAATGCATATGCAATCAAAGTGTTGAGTTAGAGAAAACAAAGCCAAACCAATCTTTTGAGAGAATGTGGAAGGGATTGTGGATGGTCTGTCATTGAATCAGGAACATCACAGTTATCTCTTTTATGATATCAGTAACCAAACTCCATCTGCTGTCATTAAGACCAGACCTAGACAGAACATTTCATCTTTCTGGAGCAAAGAGTTTGTTTGGTCTTTGTTTCATTTTGTGAGTCTATGCACAGAGATACTTAGAATTGTCTTATTTCTCATAAATAATCCAGATTAATATAATATGTGGCTGGAAAGTCAGGCTCAGTAATGAGTCAAATCCATCACGTAAGCCGTTTAAGAGAGAGAGTAGGAGAAAGATTGCTCATGCAGCTAATGGAGGGGTAGATCAGATAGACTTTTTGTTAATGCTTGTTATAATTTTTTTTATTCAGTGCATGAATGAGTAGTCAATCCACAAAATTTAGAGACGGTGTGTTAACTACAAGTGGCAGGTAGTGTAATCTTTTGCACTAAATCCAAGCAATTAAGGGCATATTTAAAGATGAAGGCGCAAGAGTAGCATCAAATGGAAACTGCAACACTGATATTAAACGAATAAGTAATAAGAACCAGAATTTTATCATGGGTATAGAATAGGCAGTAATGCAGAAAAGTACCATGTTGTTGACTAAACCCAATCGAACTGCTTTGCAATGAAGTGGAGCAAGTGGGTATCATGAAAGGAGGAATAGTTAATTTGTTAGTGAAACATGAAAGCATGTTATCAGTGGAGAAATTGTGAGTAATGGTGAATTGTTTTGATAAAATCCCTCATAGTAAGACAAAAAGTTGGATGTGCCTAGGCTCTTAAAAACTGCAGTAGCTAAAATGCTTTTTAGGAGGGCAAGCTAGCTTCAGCTTCATGCCTGGCTATTCATTCACTATGCTGGCTCATATAAATATGGTATATACATTCATATTAACAAATTCTACAGAGAACCTCTTTGTGCAGACCATGGCATCTGTTATGGGCTCTTCTGAATTTTAAGTTTTCTATGCTGGTAATCAGGTCCATCTTCTTAAGTCATTGTAGAAATGGAGGTTTTGATATGAAAGTCTGAAACCAATGGCAAAACTCTCCTTGATTTCAGTTGAGATTGTTATTTCCAGTCAGGGGTTTCTTAAAGTGTTTGTTTTGAATTTGGCTTCCACCTTTGAACATCTGCCAGTAAGTCACTGCTTAAAAGTCTGAATAAGCAGGAGACATAGAAAATTTTAAGGTTTTTGTGTATGAGGGGTTACATTTCTGCAGCTGGCTCTGAACCGATGGACACGAGCAGACGTTGTGGGCACTCTGTCTCTCTTACTGATAAACCCATGTTTTCTAATACACTTGACAGTCTGTTCATGAAAATGCTTTCTGCCTTATGAAAGTTTTAAATTGCTGAGTCTGAGAAAAATGTCTGAATTGGGTTTTCTTTTAAAGTCTGAAAGTGATTTGAGTAGCGGGTTATTGTTACAAACTTGTTTGAATTGTATTGTCTGCAGCTATGTAAGTATATATTGCTTTCAATCCTCTCCCCCATGACTTCCCTATTGTAATATAATATAAGGTTTTAAAATTACTTTAAATTGATTAACCTTTGAGGTCTTGTCTTTCCCGTTCTCTCTTCCTTGCTTCCCCTTTCCTTTTTTTTTTTTTTTTTCAAATCAGACAGCTGAGAAAAACTGCTTTTCTAGAAGCCTTGAACTGTAAGGCATATATACCTTCTCTAGGTATACTTTCTTAAACCAAAGAAGTATTTTCTTAAAAGCAGTTTTGATGCCTTCCTGATCAAATTAATTTACTTATAATCACTATGATTATTTTATTCCTTCCTTTCTGAGTACAAGAACCCATAATAATACAGATGTCTGTCAGTAATCAGAAAACATGATGGGGCAACGTAGATCTGCAGGTGCAGATGCATACCAGAGAAGTAACTGTCTTTCAGATTCACAAGTCAAACCTTAGTTCCAGTTTGCTCTAGGGAGGAAATAACCTAACCTGTTCTTCTCTGGCTCTGAGGATCAGCAAGTGAAGAGGAAGAAACTGATACTTTGCACAATATTTCATCCTTCCCACATTGATGGAATGGGAACAATTCTTTTAGAGTGCCTGTCTTTTACTAAGATATATGGTCCACAAGCAGGCTGTGTCAGGGCAAGGGGAACGGATGAACAAAACAGGGCAGCATTAGTCTTGGCCCACTTGTTCTTGCATGTTTCCAAAGAGCTTTGAACACATGTTCTCCAAATTGTTGTTGTTTTAGAGGTTGCTTCATTTTAGAATATGTAAGTATTGAAAATCTCATAGTACTTTGAGAACTATGAATGTTTCTGGTTTAAAACCAATTATATGTGATTGCTCTTTCTTTAGTTTAGAAGGTTTAATTAACAAATCCACCTTTTTTTTAATGTAATTGGAAATCTTTGTAGAGACAATCTTTTTGGATGTATATTGGCACTTCTTTCCATTATCAAGTTTTTCATGGTGCCCTCCAGTTTCTTCTTTCAGATTGTTATTTGCTTCTTAATTTTCTCTTCTCTGTGTTCCCTTTTCACAGTTTTTCCATTAGATTCTTTTTTTGTGTGCATTCTTTGTTCTTTTCTTGACAATTTATTCTAAGTTTACTGTAAACCCAATAATACTTTAATACTACAGAAACTTTCAGAGCTCTGGGGTTGGAGAAGGCCAACTTGCCCCAGTACCTCAATCAGGAAATTATTGATTAAATGCTAACACAGGACACATATTAGAAATTTAGAAAACATAGGACTTGAAGTCTATGCTGGTTGGGCTACTTTGTGAAGACAGGAAGAGTTCAAATATTTAACATCCTCTTTTGTCTGAAAAAAAAGGTCATAGTGGCAGGTATTTCTTTTATTGAAGGTAAAGTCAGGTAGCAGCATCAAGAATAAATAGATATCTGTGGTACTATCAGATCAAATGTACATCACCAATAGAAAATCTTGATATATGCACCTTCAATAATTTCCCAAGTCAGAGGAGAATGTAAATTTTGAAGCTATGCATTAAAATTCTCTTTATTTGTACCTTTACCAGTCTGATTCTTATTTAAGCAGTGTCCTTGAAAATGAGTGCCCTTTCCTACTCAACTGAAGCATCAAAAGGGTCTTAATCTAGTAGTTGCATGATGCACTGTGGTGGATTGACCTTGGCTGGCCACCAGGTGCCTACCACTCCCCTCCTCAGCAGGACAGAGCGAAGAAAATAAGATGGAATAGAAACTCATGGGTCAAGATAAAAGAAGTTTCATAAAGCAATAGCAAAGCCATGCGTGGAAGCAAAGGAAAAACAAAATATTTGTTCTCTACTTCCCATCAGCAAGTGATGTCCAGCCACTTCTTAGGAAGCAGGGCTTCAGTACACATAGCAGTTTCTCCAGAAGACAAGTGTTGTAATAATGAATGCTGCACCCCCCCTTTCTCTTAGCTTTTATTGCTGAGCAGACATCATATGGTATGGAATACCCCTTTGGTCAGTTTGGGTCAGCTGCTCTGGCTATGTCCGCTCCCAAGCTCTTGCCCACACTCAGCATACTGGCCTTTTGGGGCAGGGGCGGGGGGGGGGGGGGATGTTAGAGAGACAGCCTTGATGCTATGCGAGCACTACTCTGCAGTAGCCAAAAGACTGGTGTGTTATCAACAACTTTCTAGCTGCAAATACAAATCACAATATTATGAGGGCTGCTATGGGGAAAATTAACTCCATCCCACGCAGATCCAATACATGCGCAGACAGGAAAATGTCTGTAGCCTGTTATATGTCCATC
The DNA here is from genome assembly GCF_047370975.1 of Nipponia nippon. Classification (NCBI taxonomy): domain Eukaryota; kingdom Metazoa; phylum Chordata; class Aves; order Pelecaniformes; family Threskiornithidae; genus Nipponia; species Nipponia nippon. Next base: position 33,637,678 of record NW_028262402.1, read on the forward strand.
CTTTCTGTCAAACTTGCATGAATGTACTTGATCAAGAAGGACTGAGGAAACATTTGTGTCCTGCTTGACAGCTGCCCCATCCTTTGGTCTTCTACTAATGTTAATATAGCTGAGGCATTCCTTAACTGTTCAACCTGATGGATTATTTTTAAATCTGGGTTTGTATTTTGATCTTTTTTAGAGAATGCCATTCTCCACCTCTGTCAAGAAAGATGATGACTCTTACACTATGTGGTCTTCTTGTTAGCCAATTTAACTTGCAGTTTTCTGTTAACTAAGATCAGCAGAAATTGTGCAAACAGGAGACTAGGCTGTCTGAGATTACGGGATGTTACCAATTACATTCTTAGTCTTATTTGAGCTTCTTACATGTATAAGATCTGACACAAAAGCTTAATAGGGTTTTCTTGTGAAATTTCTTGACATGTAAAACTGAAATGTAATAAGAAATATCTTGGTCGAAACTTTGTAGGGCCTTTAACATGGTAGAGTTGGCATTGATCAAAAAGAGTGAGGCAGTCCTGACTGCACCTGTGTCACTGCCTCATAGATACTCTGATCTTTCTGCTGTGAAGAGTTTTCTGATCTTAGCTGGAACTGTGGATGAGTCTGGGTTTATATCTATCTAGTTTATCAATCAAGTCAGCTGTCTGCTGTGACAAAGAGGTGAAGCTGCTCTCTCGTTCAGCGATGTTTCCTGTTCAGAGTAAGAAAGAATTTGTGTATGTGTACATGTATTTGATTTTGTAATCCCAGTAGTTCTAATTATTTAAGCAGTTATTAATTTAGTCAGACAATTTTAAAGTAGTGGACAACATTTGGTTACTTAACCGAAGGCATAGAAATATTTTCCAAATGAGCTAGAGTAGCCTTATAGTTATCTGTCACCTGAATTACCACTACGATTAATGTACACACAAAAATTACTTGAGCCACCAACAGGTCAGAGAATGGCTCACTTTCATATCTCTTCAATTCTTCTTGCACACCTGTGCTGTAATAATGATGATTATTTAAAAAGCTTTAAAATTACTTTGATGGAAAAACAAATAGGGGGAAAACAATACAAAAGCTAACAGCCATTCACCACATCTATTTCCCAAACGCACTTAAAAATAGAGATGAATTTGGAAAAATCTTTTATATCAGAGCTTGGGCTCTGGCTCTATAAGATTACTTTTCAACAATATAAGGTGCATAAGTGCCTTTTCATCGTATGAAGAAAGCATGCCTGCTGGCAAATGAATCATATTATAAAAATTGATTGTATCCCAAAAGGGAAAAATGTTATTGAAGATCCAATGGCCTGGGATGATACACCATTGATCATTGTAAGAAATACTTCCAGAAACTGTTTTTAATCTTTCCGCTAGAGCATTAGCAATTATTCTTTAGCCCATGGTGAGTAATGACTTGAGTTTCCCAGTTTCCCAATCGATAAAACATTTACCCTACTGCTACAAATGTGCTCTTCGCTTAGACAAGCAGAATTTTTCTTCCAATTACTCTTTTTTTAGCGTGACCTCATAAAATGTTTTTGAACGTATTTCAAGGTTTTTTTAAAGAAAAGGAACAATACTTTTCCTCCCATGTACTTTTCCTCCCTTTCTTCATTCTGTTTTGAGAATTAAGTCATTAGGCTTTCATAGGACTTATGCTCTTGTTGGATTGCATATTGGATGCTCTGCACTATTTCCTCAAAATTTGAAGTGACGAACGGATGCAACTAAACTGCCACTTACATTTTTAACTTTTAGAAAAGAAAAATGATACCAAAAGATACTAACTTCCTTCCAAAAGTGTTTTATATTTCTTAAACAAATGTGAATAGTGCCTTCGCCCCATCCTAATTCTATACACACTCAAAATAGAAAACACTTAAATGTCCTTGCATCTATGCTGCAATACTGTGGCTAATGAAGAACAATCACAAAGCACAATGCTAGCAGGCTAATGAATAACTTTGCAGCAAATCAAATATATTGAGATATAAAGATAGGTGCTCATAAATGCTCTTTTATGACTGGACAGTTAATGTTCGATCAAGTTTCTCTTCCCCAGAGACTGTATATTATCTCTCTTTGTATGAAACACACTCACACATCTAATGTAAAAAGTTCTTAGCCGTTATTTGCTATTCTGTATGCCCTCTGCTTGGAACAAGGTGTATTTTACTGCATTTATTAGAAGCTTCAACTCTCACATTTGTACAGTGAAGTCTGAGATCTTAAAAGGAGCTAGTTACTTATGTGCTTCAGTGGATTTAATGGAGAGATGAAATTTCACAGCATAAACTTTCCTGTGAACAGGGAAGTAAATAAAATGAAGTACTTTTAATCCAGAGTGTGCATACTCTGGGAGTTGTGTTTGTTCTTGACCAGAGCAAATAGCAAGAGAAGACTTGAGGGAAGAGGTGGAGGGTGAAAGATAAACAGGTTGTAAAGGTGTATTGGCAATTCAAAATAGTAATCCAAATGCTTAGCTGTAATGGGACAGAGTAGACTTTATAGACTTCATAGATTTAAATCATCTGGATATTCATTCCAAGAAATTATGACAATGTATATCATGTTCCTTGCAGAAAAAGCAGACTACTGATTTATGTTTTTTACATGTAGGGGTAGAAAAAGTATAGCAAACACTTAACAAAAAAGTTGGTCAGAATGAAAAGCTAGGGTAAAGTGACCTTTGAGAGTAGGAAAGATGATCTGGAGCTCCAAATTACTCTCCCTCCCACCACTCTTAACTTTTCCTGTGGTAAACAGAGTGACAGGGTGATATAAAAGAGTGTAGAAACCATAACTGGCTGCTGGAAACCAGTCAACCAACCGCTTCAGAATCACAGAATCATAGAATACCAGGTTGGAAGGGACCTCAAGGATCATCTGGTCCAACCTTTCTAGCACAATCTAGATGAGATGGCCCAGCACCTTATCCAGCTGAGTCTTAAACGTGTTCAGTGCAGTGGAGTCAACCACTTCCCTGGGGAGATTATTCCAATGATGGACTGTTCTCATTGTGAAAAATTTACCTCTCATGTCCAATCGGAATCTCCCTGGGAGTAACTTGTAGCTGTTACCCCTTGTCCTCACCATGTGACTCCTTGTGAAAAGGGAGTCTCCATCTTCTTTGTAGCTCCCCTTTAAGTACTGGTACATGGTGATGAGATCACCTCTAAGCCTTCTTTTCTCAAGGCTGAACAAACCCAGCTCTCAGCCTATCCTCATATGGCAGGCTTCCCAGACCTTTGATCATCTTGGTGGCCCTTCTCTGGACCCCCTCCAGCCTGTCTACATCTTTTTTGTATAACGGGGACCAGAACTGTACACAGTATTCCAGGTGTGGCCTGACAAGCGCTGAGTAGAGAGGGATAATGATTTCTTCATCTCTGCTGGTGATGCCCTTCTTGATGTAACCCAGCATCCTCTTGGCCTCCTTGGCCACTGCAGCACCCTGTTCACTCATATGGAGCTGCTTGTCCACCAGGACCCCCAGGTCCCTCTCCATGGAGCTGCTCTCTGGCCAGGTGGATCCCAGTCTGAGCTGCACTCCTGGATTATGTTTTCCCAGGTGCAAGACCTTACACTTTTCCTTGTTAAACTTCATAAGGTTCTTGTTAGCCCACTCTTCCAGCCTATCCATATCTTCCTGTAGGGTGGCTCTGCCTTTTGAATTGTCTACTTTCCGACTCAGTTTGATGTCATCAGCAAACTTCATCAGTGTACACTTGATCCCATCATCCAGATCACTTATGAAGATATTGAATAGCGTTGGGCCCAGTATCGATCCCTCGGGGGCCCCACTTGTGACGCGTTGCCGTCACAGAAATGTCCCTTCTGTAAATTATCTGCACCATATTAGGGATTCAATGATGCAAAACTACATGAGGAAGCTGGAACTACACATATTTAGCACAAATAGACCAATACGTAGTTTTTTGTCAGTCTATAGTACTATTTTTGTTAACACTGAAGGTGGAGGGCTGGTGCTTTACACTATGGTATTGATGTATTTTGTTAGAACAAGTAATAAAATGTGTGACTAAAAAATAAACAGTCTAAACCACATTGTTATCCAAAATATCATATAGAAAGTTGAGCATCTTATAAATCCTTTTCTATGCCAACCATTTGATTCCATGGCACAGATTAACTTTACATACTAATCTAATAAGGAGTAATCTGACCAAGCTCCAGAGCAGCAGGATGCAAGGGTTAAAGACAATATAAGTCATGTTGTTTTTGTAGCTTGTGCTGAAGTATTGTGTGCTTATCCTGGTTGCCATGAGTCCTGGGACTCAGGGAAGAGGACAGGATTGCTCATCCAGCTATGTTCCTCGCACTTTGATCCGTCTGGGGGTGGATGCACACTTTACATACCTGTTCTGTTGATCAAGATACTGTGTACAGTTCTAAAGATGTTTCCTCTGGTCACCTCTTTATCTACCTTGCTGAATCTCAGATTCTAGGCTCCTAAGCTGTGACTTTGCAACTGATATGCTAGGCTTAGCATTGGTTTATTTTTAGCTTAGCATCATTTTATTTTTAAAATGCTAATGACTGCGGACATTAATGTTCTCACAGCCAGCATGCTAATCTATTTTTACAACCATTCCAGCAGAGGAATTTTGCTTATTGGATTTATTTGAGAGATTACTATGGTTCAGTGAGGGTCCTGTGGAATGATACAAGTTTTTTAAGTCTTCTGTGCTGCTTTTCTGCACTCCTCAATTGCTATACAGGTAGCAATGAGACTGAAGATCCCAGGTCCTAGTGAGATACAGGACAATATATACAATCTAAATTATTTTATTCCTTTAATGATAGTTCATAAAGGAAAACAGTCAAAATAATGTTTTTCTTTTTTCTTTCTTTTTTTCAAGACAAGGATCTGCTTCCTATCAGATCAAAGTATATGAAGTGTTATAGTTAGAGAAAAGAATCTTCATTTCTATTTCCTTTGTGTTTTGAGCTGTACCAATATCATTATTTGCATACATATCATGTGAGGTCATTTAGCTCAAGCTGGAGGATGTGTTCTTATTTAAAGTTTGTACAGTCAAAATCCAGAGAAAGTTTATATTTAACACTGATAACTTTCCTTGCCAAATCGTACCAGTGGGAAGTGTCACCTGGTAGGTCTTGGTCAAATGTTGCTTTGTAAAGGCCCTTGGCTTCTACTTGTATTGACTCAGAATACATAATAGTAAGAATATGTATCAGCCCTGTTCTCATGCCTTGTCACCCTGAGGAATGAATATAGATTTAGTAAGTCCCAAAGTATCTTCAGGATGATGGGAATGTACTGAGCCACCTGTTCCCCAGGAACTGAACAGAGAATATTTGGAGGCAGCCACACATTTCTGTTCATCCAGAAGATAACCTGAAGTGTGACATCCTTGTGCTTCTTCAAAGGAGAGACATTACTGGGCTTTGTCCTTAGTTTTTTTTATGAAGATGAGTGTGAAGACATGTGATACAAAATTTTCACAGAGGTCTAAATGGACAGCTAAAATCAGAGCTCCCAATAACAATATATATATTCTAAATTATTTTATTCCTTTAATAACAATTTATAAAGGAAATCATCTGCTTAGAGAGGCAAAATAATCTGTTTTCATGGAAGAATACCTTGCTATTATCCACAAGTGGTAAGTAAAGTTGTAATATTTTATTCTTATTTGTGAAATGTAGTTCTGGCCTCCATCTAGTTTTTGCTGACGCGGTAATAGCCTTGGTTAGGTTAAGGTCTGGCTCTTACACTTCAACAATGTTGCAATGAGGTAACTGACCAGAAAAGTCCCATTTAAAAATGTGTCCATTAGGCGTAGCAAGACATAGCTGCTGAGCTGACTGGTCATGTCAAGTCTCTCAATATTAAGAAGCAGAGCTGTCATTGGCAGGTCTGCAGGGCCTGACTTGGTACCATCTTTCTGTTTGAATCTCAGCTATAAGGCCTTTCCTTGTATTTTCTTGAGCTTTTTATTTTTTCCAAATTCAGAGTTTTGACACGGCAAGGAGCATCAGTGGAGAGTTTGGAACCCCAATGATCTGGAAAAGTCCAAACACTGGCCTTTAGATGGCAGTGTGTACCTGTTGAATAGGAATTCTTATGCCACAGGGTAAATCTGTGAAGCAGAAACAATTTTCTAAGGTGGAACTGAGACAAGGTTACATTATCGAACTAAAATGAAGTGGAGATCCCACCTGAGATTCCATCTTATCAGAATTTCATTGTTGGCTGGCTGCATCCGACTAAAATTTAGTAAACAAACAGGAGGAAATGATGAAATTGGTATGCTTATTTTTTCTTTTAAGTTTGAAGAACATATATTGAAACTTCCCTCCCTACTCCTTCATGTAAAGATGCTACAAAGAGTTCAAGGAAGTTAATATCATAGTTGCATGTGATGTGATAACCAGATATCATAGACCAAATTCTACCTTTGGACAGACAGACAGAGCCATCAGGGAGGGAGATCCGTATGTATACATAAAACCAGAGATTATCATGTGCACTTAGCAGCAAAACAGTAGGCTAATATATGGTCTCTTTGTGCTTTTGAGGAGGAGGGGAAGAAGAACTAATTTTTTGTAAGTGTCTTCAAAGAGTCATTGTACCTGTCACTTTTAATATACACTGTATTTGTACTGTACATAAACATACATAATGTTTTATTTATCTTGCAATTATATTACATTCATATTGTAAAGGCCTTTTGGTTTTCCGAACAGTTGAGGTTTTGTTTCATTCTGTAATGTCATTACTAAGGGACAGAATGGAGGTAAAATTTGCACAGAAATAAAATTACTCAGTAAATTTTACTTCACATTTCATGAGAGCCAAATACGTTTTGCTTAGAGAGTTTCTATTAAACCTTTGGGATAATCCTTGTGTACTTGGGAGGAGAACTTTCTCATTTGTAAGTAAAGGAAAATGAGTAGATATTTAGAATTCTGTTTGAAATATACTAATGTTTACAAGCAAAGCTTTAAAAATGTAGACATATATATGTATTTTCAACTCTAAAAAACATTAGATTCTTGGGGTTAAAAGGTGTAAATAATTTCCAAAGAATCTCTGGAACGCATATACCTCAGATAGGAATTTCTAGTCCTGCCTATCAAAGAATACTCCAAGGACTGCAGATGTTTCCAAAAGCAGTAATTTACTTTAAATCAGTGACAAATAACTGAGTATCCATGATTGTACAAATGTTTATCAACTGTGCATGTGAGTAATCTTAAAACTCACCAACAGCTAGCAGATAACTTCAGCAGATAAAGGCTCATGCGACCCCATTTTTCCCTGAACTTTATCTTTGTTCAAATAAAAGACATTAACGTTGCCTACAAATATTTCCTGCCTTATGTCCCATAGCTGTGATGATCTAAGGATTATGAATACCGTGTAAGACATATACAGACTAGTCTGCATGAGCCACCCAATGGCAATTTTTATGCAATTGTATTATCCAACTCAAAAAAACATGTTGGTAAATGCATTTACTTTACAATTAGTGTGACTCTCTACAGACACAAAGTATCTTCTGTTCCTGTTTTTATTCACTTGAATAGCAAACTTCTCATTGGTTTCAGTGGTGAAGGATTAATCATTAAACTACTTAGGGATTTATCTTACTCCTATAGACATTATTGAAAAAAACTTCATTGAATTTAAGGAAATCTGATGTGTACTTAGAAATTTTTAAAATTAGGCCATTTATTTAGATTTATTCATAATAATCAATCTAGAAAAGAAAAATTAGGAAGTGTCTATTTGAAACTCCAGGGGCTTGCAATGTGATCTAATGCAGACCAGAATTTCCAGCCCTTTAACCTTTTCAATTTATCACTTCATCTCTCCCTAGACTTCTCTTTGCTGCCTGAACAATCTGTCTCAGGTATTTTTCTATTATGTAGATCTTTGGGAGTGGAATCTCTTTATGTGTTTTTATAGGACCTACCATCATAGCTATCTTCACCTTGATTGTGAAGAAGTAGTAGTCATTATAATGCGCCTGCCCATATAGCAAGATACAGAAGTGCTGAGAATCATGGAAGGTGCATATCTGTTCTAATACAACCAGATGAGTGAGAATCAGTAGATGTGTTTATTTTTCTACCATTACACCTCAATTCAAGAATTCTTAATGTCAGCACCTATCTTGCTACACTGCAGGTAAAATTAAAGAGCTATGAATCTATCTGGTTCAGAAGACATACCCTCCAGGTTTATTTAGAACAGGTTGACAGAATTGCAGTTATACAGTGACACAAAAAACTCCAGGGTAGTCTACACTTACTCTGAATCCAGTCTTCAAGTGCAAGTACTGTTTCTTTTGAAAAGCTGTGTTTAGCTCTTGTCAACATCTGTGTGATTACTGCTTCCTCTTGGGCAACTCTGAACATTTCAGCAGCTCTCTCCTATCAGAGTAAATACAAAATTATAAACTTTATTTAATTTGGGCAATAGTTGTGTTTTTCAGTAGTGTCTTTGATATGGTGTTTAAAATATTTCAGTAATGAGGCAAACTGTAAAAATTTAGATTAATTCATCATAAAAATACTTAAAAAAACCCAAACCCCCTAACATCCAAACAGCATAATGTTATTGACTCATCTTGAACTACACCTGTGTGCATACTGTAGTTTTGTATAAGCCTGCCCAACAGCATCTGAAAACAAAGAGCTGCTGTCAATCTTACCGATTTTTGGCTGAGAAGAAAGTCAAAATAAAAAAAAGCTCTGGAGAGTGGTCTGAAATCTAGAATGGGGTCTAATTTGCTTATTCTATTAAGAGCTAAACAGTAACTAATTATTAGGTTTTGTAGCCCTTTGTCTTTTCTTGTTCCTGTGATACTGTTCACATGTGCCATGAAATTAAATATCTGTCTTTGCTCATTGCCATGCAAACACACCCTCTTGGCTTAGGGACACACAACATTTGAGCAGGCTCTGTAAAAAAGAGAAAAGTGTGTAATTTGAATGCAAGTACTCTGATACCTTTCATTTATGGAGATTATTCCTCATGGAGTGCCTCCTGTTTAGGTAAGAATCCAGACAGAAACAAGCACAACAAAGGGAACTAGGGTAAGAAGCCAATTATCTGTAATTTACTGGCAGCTAGTGCGGTATTAGCTCCTAAGCTTTGCGTTTTTTTCAGTGTGTGATCCAAGTGGTAGCTGGAGAGCCACATTTGGTACTCAAGATGCTTCCACCTGGCCTGCTGCTGTTCCAGGAAATGGAGCTTAACACCTCTCACCATGGCTATGTGCCATGTTGCACAGTGTTGTTGCTACCACTGCATCAGCTGGGCAGAAGAAAGGGAGAGAAGGGCTATGCTGGTGAGAGGAATATTTCCTTCTGCGTGTCTATACGCTTCAGCACAGAGGAGCTCCAGATAACCTCTGCGGAAGAAAATCTCCAAAACCCTGTTGGTGAAGATATTGGATCTCCCTGTTTTCAAGATATATCCTGATCAAGTGCATATGGAGTGGATCAAGTCTTTGTTTCTCTAAGAATAAACATACTTAGACTCATATTTTGTCCAGAATCTCTACATTAATGCTATTGCATCTGAGAAAATGATTTAAAAATAGACCTGTGTTGCAAAAGTGAAGCTCTTATAGTAAGTTTGTTAAATGACACTACAGCAATATCATGTAATATTGAACTCAAAATTTATGTTACACAATCTTTGAGGGAGACAAAGCAATTAAAGGTATAGTTAAAACACGTCTATGGCTTTCTTGTCAAGCATAGTGCCTCTCTACTGACATAAGTGTTAGTAGTTCTGACTTCTACAGCAACCATCACAAATAAAAACATGGTTTGGAGAGAGGAATTCAGTCACCAGTTGTTTAGACCTCAAAACAGAATTAAACCTTCTTGAAAGGGCTAGCTTCCTTCAGATGGATTTCACTACATCCTTTGAGGACACGAGGAGCCCCAGACTATACAAATGCCTATACACTTGTATCTAGACATCATAACTTTTACTGAAGCCCTACTGAATTCGTTTCTCTTTTGATGATTAAAATCTTCTGGTCCTGACCTGAAACAATCAGCACCTGAAGGTAGTGGTATTCTGGAAAACAGAGACCTGAGTGACCTCAACATGATCCCTTGTGCTCTAACAGCAAAATAATTTGTGTTGAGTGCTTTACGCAAGGGGCAGACTGAGCTCAATTCATGTCTAATTGAAAGAGGTTTGGTTTTGCCTGTTTGTTTCTTGCACTTCTAGGCATTTAAATTTAAGTTTGTAGAACTTGTGTCCTATTTGAATGCCAATCTGCACTCTTTAGAAGTAATATAAAGGTATTCTGCCTAGTTCTGCATTTGTGTCTCTGTACAATAAAGCAAGCATTTGATGAGAGAAACATTTGCAATAGGTTCTAATGTTTTTTGTTCACAAAATGCACGTGAGTAGAGGATAGAGGTGCTAAACTTGTAATGTGTTCTGAGCTGTGAGGTCAATGGGAACAAAGACCTCTCTGTCACTACATAATTATTTGAAAAACTTCCTGCTGACACATACTCACTCCAAGAAAAGACAAGAAGACAGCTACAAACTGTATGAAAATTGATGGAGCCAAGGTGAAGCACATGTATGTGTTTTTAAGAGATTATCTCTAAAAAAAAATGTGCTTTCTGCCAGCATTGTACTGTATTTACACAGAAACTATTCAGGCACATGTGTTTTCAAAGAAGTTGCAATTTCCTGTCAGATTTTTTACAAATCCTTTCTAACAGCTGTAGACGGAAATCCAGCTACTCCTGCAATGAATGACCTTCAGTGTTTGGATCCCAGAGAATAAACAAACATTTACTCTACAGAGGAAGCCCTGCTGTGAATATAACGTTAACATTACTGTGCATTACACTCCTCAGTTGGTTTATTAGAAACTAATCCTATTTCTGCACAGCAATTATGACTTCTTGAAAACCAAAGCATTTTCCTTAGTAAGCCAATCCTGCTAACACTTCAACATTAAAAACTGATAGTGTCAATAATGAAGATTACATTAGGTAGAGGTTGACAAGATATGACTTTTGTTTCTATGTGCAAGTTTTGTTTAGACAGTGTTTGTTTTACCTTTCAGAGCATTAGTTTCCATAAATTCCCTATGTCTTAGCTGCATAAGTGATATTTTTAAACATAGCTCTTACACCTGAGTGTACATTAAATATTTGTTCAGCTGATTAAAACAGTTCTACATTTATTTAATGTTTGAACAGTAAACAGTTTGTTGAGGACTGAAATGTCTTCTTACATATACACACGCACTCACTCAGGTCTCATTAGAAGGGCTTCTGTTGTGAGAGTATTTTACCTAGGTGATACTAGGCATTACAGACCCTCAGATAAACCTTCTTTTTGTAAGTGATTCAACCCCAGTACTTACTGCTAGTAGATGGCACTGGCAGTAGCAGACAGCAGAGGTGATAGGAGGGCCTTTGGGAAAGATAACACAGAACTTGTTTCACATCAGTGGAAACACTTATTGAGCATGTAAAGAGAAAAAGTCTCATGTCTTAATAACATTTCAGATGTAGTTCAGCTCTAACAGCCATGTCCTTCACACTGTACCCTTAGCACACAGTGTTTAAACAAGAAAGAAACTGAAAGACCATCTAGATTATTTGGAGGAATACTAAGTCTGGGCTTGATACTGGTTGTACACAGAGATTAACAGTTTTGGGGCAAAATGTTTCCTCTCACAGTCCTTTGCTGAAGTGATGAAGGAAAACAGAAGAGCTTTCTGTATGGTTTGTTTTGTCCAGCAAAGTTTAAGCTGCAATTCCAGTCTGAAAAAATAGCGCTATAAAAATCTTTTCATGAGGTACAGCATTTGCTTTGAAATGCTTTCTGAAACAAGTATATGCAGCAGGTAAATACATAATAGACTATTTTTTTCCCTCCTGCTTCTAGCTCGTGCAACCACCTCAGCCTTGTAGAGCAAGAAGTGTTCTTTCATCTTGTTCATCGCTAGAAGTAATAAAAATTCTGCAAGTCATATTAGATCCAGTCCTTGAGTACCCAGTCATTAACACCTATCCAGCTCCACAGCTTTTGGGGTGTTGCATAGTTGTAAGTGACTGGAACAAGGTCGATTATTTCCTGGTGCCACACAAAGCACCGACATTCCATGTACTTGAATAGAAACCAGCTTTCTCACTTGCGGCTGCATTGGTTCTCTGTTGGTCAATCTAACAGGAATGAAAAGCAGTAAAACTTCACTTATGTCACTTAAATTAGCAAGTCATGACTTCAACAACATGAGGAACGTTCTGCATCTGTAAATACATATCATCATTCAGAGAAAAACTTTACTGACATTGCAAAGGTGGGGATTTAATCTTACATTTCAGGTTTCATTTTGGGAGTTTAGGGCACTTTAATTAATTCTTACCTTCTCAAGAGTGAGGTAACCATTATTACCTGCAATTTTTGGAAGGAAGAAACATAGAACAGGAGGGAAAAACATGACTTGGACAATATCACCAGGTTGTTTAAGGTTAGTCACATGTCGATAAGTGAAAAAAACTAAGACTAGAACTACCTGCAGAACAAAGAACATGACTTTAGCAGTTGAAAGTAAAACAATATATTGCTTCTGCTTTCCAGTCCACTGGAGAAGAAAAAAGTATTCCCTCATTCCCTACCCCAAAAATTAATGTAAAATTTGAACATAACTTCCTTTTAAATTATTTAATTCTTTATCATTGATTTGCTTCAAAATAGGGCTACACATTAGGCTTGCATTGACATGTATATTAAGTTAACAATTCTATATTTCTAAAAATTATAGAGTGCATGATACTTTATTTAAGATCTTATCCCTTGGAAGATTTTTTCTGTTATCCCTGGTACGTTAGAAAGGTAGAGGATGTACAGAGCACAAGAAAATGGCTAACACTTAAATACAATAGTTAGTTCATACATTTAAGACCAAACTATTCTACACTCTTGATAGACAAAGCAGAGTTGTTTAATGCTTTCTTCACCTCGGTCTTCAACACGGATGATGGGCTCTGGGACACCCAGAGCCCTTGGCTACAGAACCATGACTGTGAGAATGACAAACTCCCAACCAACCCTGAACTTGTGCAGGATTTGCTGCTCCAGCTGGATCCCTGTAAGTCAATGGGGTCCAATGGGATTCATCCAAGGGTCCTTAAAGAGCTGGCTGATGTCATAGTGAGACCTCTTTCAATGATTTTTCAATACTCTTGGGAATCTGGGGAGGTCCCAGTTGACTGGAAGCTGGCAAACATTGTCCCAATCTTCAAGAAGGCGAACAGGGATGACCCCGGTAACTACAGGCCTGTCAGTCTCACCTCTGAGCCTGGCAAAATCATGGAGAAGATTATTCTGGGGGTTATTGAAAAACACCTGAAAGGCAACAGAGTCGTCAGTCCCAGCCAGCACGGATTCACAAGGGGAAAGTCCTGCTTGACAAACTTGATTTCCTTCTATGACAAGGTTACCCACCTACTTGACCAAGGGAAGCCAGTTGATGTAATCTTTTTGGACTTCAGTAAAGACTTCGATACTGTCTCTCACAGTATCCTCCTGGACAAAATGTCCAGCATGCAGCTGGATAAACACATAATGCAATGGGTGTGCAATTGGCTGATGAGTCAGGCTCAAAGGGTTATAGTAAGTGAGGTTACACTGGGCTGGTGACCAATCACTAGTGGGTTCCACAGGGATCCATCTTAGGGCCAGTGCTCTTTAATGTCTTCATAAATGACTTGGATGCGGGACTTGAAGGTTTGTTATCAAGGTTTGCCAACGACACAAAATTGGAGGAGCTGTTGACACTCTTGAGGGCAGAAAGGCCCTGCAGGGAGATCTGGACAAGTTAGAGCGCTGCACAATCACCAACCGCATGAAGTTTAACAAGGGTAAGTGACAGATTTTGCACTTGGGACATGGCAACCCTGGGTGTATGTACAGACTGGGGAACAAGAGGGTGGAGAGCAGCCCCGCAGAGACGGATCTGGGGGTTCTGGTTGATGGCAAGTTGAACATGAGCCAACAGTGTGCTCTGGCAGCCAGGAGGGCCAACCATGTCCTGGGGTGCATCAAGCACTGTATTGCTAGCCAGTCGAGGGAGGTGATTGTCCCGCTCTGCTCTGCACTGGTGTGGCCTCATCTTGAGTACTGTGTGCAACTTTAGGCACCACAGTACAAAAAGGATACGAAGCTACTAGAGAGTGTCCAGAGGAGAGCCACGAAGATGGTGAAGGGTTTAGAGGGGAAGCCATATGAAGAGTGGCTGAAGTCACTTGGTCTGTTCAGCCTGGAGAAGAGGAGACTGAGGGGAGACCTCATCGTGATCTACAGCTTCCTCACAAGGGAAGGAGAAGGGGCAGGTGCTGATCTCTTCTGCCTGACAACCAATGATAGGACTGGAGGCAACGGCAGGAAGATATGCCAGGGGAGGTTTAGGCTGGACATTAGGAAAAAGTTCTTCACCCAAAGGGTAGTGGAGCAGTGGAACAAGCTACCCCTGGGAGGTAGTCATAGCACCAAGCCTGACAACATTCAGGAAGCATTTGGACAATGCCCTCAGACATATGGTATGATTTTTGGGGTTGTCCTATGCAGGGACAGGAGTTGGACTTGATGATCCTTGTTGGTCCCTTCCAACTCAGGATATTCTATGATTCTATGATTCTATGTTCTGTGTGCATTCAAAACTGATGTTGAGAATGAAAGGAAGCTATATGCAAATCAAGTCTAGTCCCTGTTTTTTGTTTAGGCTGTAGGATACTTACATTTCAAGTGAGGTAGGAAACTCCATTTCCTATGTCTTAAACACACATCTATCTATGAACATAAAAGTATCTGCCCATAAGAAATCACAGGGTAAAGACATGACTCAGCCCAGATTCTGGTTAGTGTTGTGGCCAACAATCTTGAGGACAGCAGTTGTGTCATGTATAGGTGTGATTCTGGTGGGGACAATTACAAACAACAAGAGAATGAGTGAAGGTAAGCACTAATATAGAGTTGTGGTGTCATTAATATAATTACTCATAAGAAGAAGTTGGTAAATTTAAAATATTTGTGTGTTAGATTATTTTCTCAGGTTTAGGGTATATGCAGCCAGCGGTTTAGAATTTTGAAGGGCTAGACAAGAGCTTTGATATTGGACCTAAGATTTCTCTCTCTCTCTCTCTCAATCATCACCTTGAATTACCTCTTTGCCTTCTGAATGGACAAGCTAATAATGTAATGTGTGCAAAGTCTCAGTTTTCTGGAAGAGCACTGCAAAAATTACTTGCTTGTGGTTTACAGGTGGACAAAATTCATTTGCGTCAATTAATGAGAAAAATTTAGCTCCAAGAAACAGATCTTCAATAGCAGTTCTTAATGCATTTTTAACATCTCCAGATAAAACATCCTGCCCCCTTTTCAATAGCAAAAATACAGCCCTTTAACCATGGCGTTGCTGTCAGGCATTGAAATCATGCTTGAGTAAGAATAAGATTAAGCTGCATGCAGACTTATATTTCTTCCTCCCACAAAAAAAAAAAAAAATCCCACCAAAAATCAAGCAAAAAAATGCACACACCACCCCCCCAACAAAACAAATAAAATATGAAGCTGGAATATGTTTGGCTTCCTCTTACATATCAGCAGATATGTAGTTCCTTCATTGATCTAGTTTAGCTTTGTGTAAGCTTTTAAGTGAGAAAATCTACTGATACATTTGAAATGCCAACTATAGGAATAATTCACCAACTGTTTAACAAAATTGAAAAAGAGGGGTTGAACATTATCTTCCACTTGCTCTCTCAGTTCAGCAAAATTAGTGGAAGATGGGTTTCATACCTTGCCAGTCTCACTGCAGGCATCTTGATTTCTGCTTCGTTCAGTATAGGCCTAAGGGCAAGCCAATGTTTGCTGCAATTTTCTACAATAATAGCAAGACAATTTAGCGGTAATGGATAAATAGGGAGAAAATTAAGCAGTGTGCTGAGATACAGAAATGAAGCCAGAAATATTTGGCCTCATGTTAGGCTTCAAATTCATAGTCAATTCATTAGTGTAATTTAGTCCTTGCATAAGGCTTTGAGTGATAAATTTTACTAATATATTTGAAATGGCAGCTGTAAGAATAATTCACAGATTGGTGAGTAAAATTAAAAAATAAGGTAGAATAAATCCTGGATTTTCATCTGGTACATGAAGATTTATAAAGGCTCTTGCAAAAATGAGTCTTTCTACTTAAGGTAAATGGATAATAAAGAAAAACATTATAATTTTGCACTTAGATTTGTGAATCAAATGTTTTACTGAGTCAGAATATTTACTGAGCCTTAATTTTACTTTTGACTGGCTTGTTTGGAGATGACTTGTAGGCAGATTTCTGTTTTCTGTCAGATGTAGAACCCACTTGGAAAACTGGCAATATGGTTGGGTCCTTATTGGCTCAAACGTAATGGTTTGAATTCAGTCTTAAATAATTGGTTTTGAACTGGATTGGTTTTTATATTTTAAGCAAAGCACAGTCTCAAAAAAATCCGATTCAACTGATCAAACCAGCAGTACAGTACTAGATTACCAAACTCAACCTCTTTAGTTCACTGAACTAAAGCTTAAAGGCCACTCAGGTGAAGTAGCTCACTTAGAATTTTTATAAATCCTATACACTGCAGTCATAACAAACTAAGAAAATCTTAGTTGCTTTGAGAGTCATCTTAAAGGAATTATATTTAGGTGTGAGAATATTACCTCGTTTAGTGAAGATTTTATGGATATAGGGAGCTTTGTTGCGGCCTTGTACCTACTTTGATTCTCAGACTGAAGTCATATATATATGCCAGAGTTCTACAGAAATAACAAAATTGATCAAATTGTCATGATTTATGCTTTATTGGATTGAATTATATTTTGGCTCAAGTTGTGTAAAAGATTTGGATTCTATGGTACAAAGTGTGGTAGTGGGATTTGCATTGAGTGTTTTCGTTCGGTAGATTCCAGGCGTTTGGAAGCCAAGCTACCACAGAAGCATATGCAATATTACACATAAGAGGCTGGGAACTGAGTAAAGAGACTCTTCCCCACTAACCTTTCTCAAGAGCAACCCCTGACAGAAGTGGAAGTCAGATCTTATGTCCTGACATGTTCAATGAAGTAAAACTTAAGTTGACTAGTCAAAAAAAACAGAACTATGAGATCATTCCCAGAATCTGAGTGATGCAGCGCTTCCTGTAACAATTAAATTTATGAGAAGATGGTGTGTACTTGAATTCAGAAATTAGAGGAGGGGTATTGATTGTCTTAAGCAACTTGACCCCAGTTTGGGAGAAGTTAACTGAGTCCACATCCATTTAATTATCTGCTCTCTGAACAGGCACGAAAAACTCAAGGAGAGACTGCTGGAATAGTCAGAGCCAAGCCTTTGAATTTTTCAGTCATCCCATGAGTCAGCCCAACCAGATTAAATTTGTGTGGGAGGTGTATTGCTGGAAGCCTGTAAATCCAGGAGATCCAAGGCAATAAAACGTTTGGATCTCAAAGTCAAGCTAAATCTGCACTTGGAGTGCTCTGTGATAATACTGGAAGTCAAGACAGTACTGGGAATATTGAGGAAGACTGTGGAATAGATTATATTATTACTAATGTTCTTCAATGTTAATGAAGTCAGTCTTACAAGTACAAAGAGAATGACAGTGCTCAGATGAATTTTTCTTTCTAGCAAGGGGCTGCTTTGAAGAAGAAAATGGTGGTGAAAGGTAACAAGAAGCAGCTAATTTTGCCAGAATGTTACTTTTAAAAGTAAAGCCATGCATAAGTAAAGGGAAGAAATCTAGGGCTTACTATAGTGAGATTATTTTCATAGACTCATAGAATCATAGAATCGTTAAGGTTGGAAAAGACCCTTAAGATCATCAAGTCCAGCCAGAAACCTAGCACTGCCAAGTCCACCACTAAACCATGTCCTCAAGTACCATGTCTACCTGTCTTTTAAATTCCTCCAGGGACAGAGACTCTTTTAACAAAAAGGAAAACAATTTTAACAATTTTAATGAAAAGGAAAAATTAAAAGTTGAAAAGCACCTGGCAAAGACATAATACGATTGGGGAAAATAATAGTACCTGTTGCTGAGTTAGAAAGATGTAAACATTGGTGTCATAGGGCAATGATGCCAGTGGCTGAGTATATCTTGTAGGGGATATAGAGATTTCAGCACTGCTATACTCAATAGAGATGAGAACCAGACTAAGCCACAGACTGCTAGCATGGTTATTGTCACTCTCAGTGGTTAGGAAAAAACAGCTATATAGACCAGGTAATCTTTTGAAAAGCAGTTTATCATTGGCTACACAACACTTTTGTTTGTTTTTGGACCAAAGATAACTCAATACGTAAATTGGCAGAATTGTTCCCCCTCAGAAAGGTGCTCTTATTTTGGAAGCTGTTGTTAATGCCAAATATTTTTCTATGCTGACTACATTGCTGTGATTGTGGAGGGTCCATTAACAAAGTGAAGTAAATAAGTTACCACTTTTACCACCTCATTAAGAAGGCACTGTGAGGCTTGGTTTTTTGTTTGTGTTTTTTTGAGTCTTAAGACTAGTAATTTTACTAGCATTGGAGTAACGGATGTTAGTCTTGGAGCATCATTTATGTAGATGATGCTTTTATTTGGGGAAAAATGGTGGAGACGATCTGGGCAGAAAGACTTGCTAGCCTATAGCTAAAAATCCTCCACATTTGATGTGCATATATACATCAAGGCTGACAACATAACCATAGCCTAGCACATAAACCTCTAGGTTAAAACTAACTAAATAAAATTAGTTCTGTGCACATAGATATAAATATTAGAAGGGAGTCATAAAACCAGAAATTCATACATACAGAGAAGAAAAATGTGGAGGAAGTGACTGACAATTAATATTACTGATGCCTCAAGTGAGTGTCCAGTAGTGTCATGAACCTGTTCCCAGTGGAGGGATATTGGGGATGAGAAGGCAGCATTTCCACAGGTCCTGGGTGGGAGGCAGAATATGCGAGTGGGCATACAGGCAATCTTTGCCTGAGGCTGTCTCTGGAAAGAACAGGATAAGCCTTGTGACTTCACACAGGAGCAGCAGTGCTGCTATCTCATGGAAGACTTGGCAATCCAAGTAATATTGAAAGGCACATAAAAATTAATTCAACATTGCTCACAAACATAGCTATTTGGTAAAATATAAGTACTTGACATGTTTTAGAATTGTTTTTTAAATGCTGTGATGAATTTTAGTCTGATACAAAGAAGTTGTGGTATTAAGCTTCCACGGTTTTGATTCCCAGACTGGGAGTGTGTGGCAATGTGCAGTTTGGAGGCATGTCACCCCATTTCAGTAAGGGTATCGCCTGAGCTGCACCACCAAGGCCACATATGTACTAGCTTGGACGTTTATACAAAATATTGGAGATTGAAGCAAGTCTAGTTTTACCTCCCTTTCTCACCAGACCCACTCCCCCAAGGTTTTAGGATTTATGCATAACAAATACGACTGTGATTTTTTCATTTTCTTTTTGAGGTCTTTTGTGAGAAGATCTTGCTCACTAAATGGCAGAGAGCTAAATCTGTACTGGGAGGACAAAATACAGTACTGTCCTGTGGGGAACTGAACCTTCAGTTTGAGGCAATCAAAATGTTGAGCTTCAGTTGCTGAGTATTTCCCTGTAGTGCAAATCAAGAAGAAAGAAAAAAAAGAAAGTGGGAGGTAGAGAAACGCTGAAGATAGACAGAATGACGTGTGTGAGCTCTAAGAATAGGGAAGTGATGTGCTTACACTTGTGATAATGGTATGTGTGAAGCAAATAGATAAAGCTGTCTCTTTAGACAATGCTGCCAAACAAGCCTGGCTGAATCACCCCAGCAGGCCCGAAAATTCAGCCTGCCTCCCTCACATTATTCTTCTGTCTTTCAGCCTGATGTGCGCTGAAGTGGCATGCTAGAAATGGCTCTCCTTGTCTGACTCTGCCGCTCCTCCTCTGCCTGCCTCCCCTCCTGCCCACTGTGCAGCCCTGCCAGCTGGCATGCCTTCTCCTCCTCCTCCTCCTCCTCCTCCTGATTTTCCTCCTCCTCCTTCTCCTCCTCCACCTCCTCCTCCTGTTTTTCCTCCTCCTCCTCCTCCTGTTTTTCCTCCACCTGGTGCCACCTGGCACAGCTGCCGGCTACGCCATGCTGGGGGATCTGGTGCTTGGGCTTCTGCCCTGCTGCCTCCTCTTGCTGCTGGTGCTGCCGCAGGCAGCTGCCTCCTTTTGTGGGGGGTGGCCTCCCCATATGGGTGCCTTCTGAGTGCCTGGCATCAGTGCTTGCGGTGTGGTAGGCAGACACACTGCAGAGAGTAGCAGAGAAATTTACAGGTGCACCAGAGCAAGAGTAAGTTCAGGTGCTTATCTTTCACCAGATAGTGAAGGTCTGGTAGATGCGAGGTTGTATTTCAGGCAGCAGGACATTTTGCATAGGGACATCAGTATGAAGATATACAGCACGCCATAAGCCATAGTAATAAACAGGCCGTTGATTTATTGGAATGAAATTAACAATTTAAAAAAAAATTATTAGATTTTTTTCTCATGCATTCATGTCTAAATCTACTGTGGATGAATATTTCACTAACATATCTTCATATTAAAAATGCTGAGGGTTTCATAGTCTGTCACAGAGTAGATGTAAATACCTGCAAGTGTCAGAATCTTCTTAGGAAATTAATACTAAAATTACAAAAAATAGGGAATTGATTTTAGGATCCTTAAATGTGCGTGATGGTTACTTCACTGTTTAATCACTTCTGCCTTCTTTTGCTTTATGGCTTAGTCCATGAACGTATCTGTAGTTCTATTGTAAGAGAAACCTTTTCCTCTTACGACACTTTTAAAAAAAAATTTTAAAGGGCAAAAGAATAAATAATTCTGTTCAAAGCTACAAAGAAGATTCTGTTCAAAGCTACAAAGAAGATTTTGCTGAAACAACAGTGTCATCTGCAAAAAGATCACTTTTTGTCGATATATTTGGACCTGATTCAAATTTTGATCATTTCACATTCTTTGTTTATGTAGGAACCTATCTTGTCTTTTCTATGAAGACCTTGTTTGCCAAATCATGATTTTATTGTATTATACAGACTACCCTAGTTAGATTCTGCACATTTACAAAGTCAAAACCTTAATATTTTATATAAATGATATATTGTACAATGGCTGATCTCTGTTATGCCCTTTGTCTTCGCATACCAGGACAAGAGTGGATAACTTATGAACAGCATTGGCTGCTATGCCACTCCTGAGTTATTCCATTTCTCTTCACATATAAAGATAAATGTTGTAACAGAGCTCACTCATCAGATGTAATATATAATGTATGTATTCTTTTCTGCATGCCACTCTTCAGGACTAGAATGGCTTGAGATGACAGGCATGGAAAATTAAGAGCTCTTGGGAAGTAGGGGAGTAATGGGTTTTGAAGACAGTAAAACTTTTGATGAGTTGACATTATTGCACCTGTGAAATAAATGCAATTTTACTTTAACTTAGTCAAAGTAGGAATATTTATGTCTCCGATGATGTAAATATACACAGCTTGTATATATAAGTGTTTGTGTGAAATTATTTGACCTAGGCTGATGGCTTTGGAGACAAACATAGTAGAAGAACAATGCTTGTCCAGTACATAGCACAATAATGACTTGTGTTCTCAGCATGACAGTGATATTTCTTACCTGAAACCTCAGGACTTTGAAGTATTTTGCTTAAGTTTATCTTAAAGGTGTCAAATGCTGCTTTAAAAAGTGACCATAAATGCTTTGCTGGGCTGAGGCTTTTTCTCAGTGTCTGTCCTGATAATGGATACACACTCATAATTTTAAAATGTAAAAGAAAAATGTAAAAGAAAACTGTAAAATAAAAATTTGGCTGTAATCAGAAGTTTTCAAAGAAAAAGAATTAGTTTATTTCCATCAAACAAGGAGGCTTCAATACTGTGATTTTCAGGGTTACTACTGCAACATATACAGCACTTTAAAAATACCATCAGCTTCTCAGATTACAGTGAGTCCTACGAATGCATAGCCATGACACAATTTTTAAGGATAATAATTCTACTTTTGTGTTTTAGATACTTGTAGTTAATTTTTTTTTTTACCATGTAATCTGTGTTTAAGTGTAGCTTTGGAAAATTTCAAAAATTAAAGTCTCTAAGAGATTGAAAGTTTGGTGTATCTGTATGGAGAAACATAAACTGATCCAATGAATTATTTGTGTTTTAATTGCTGTCTATGTTGGCTATTAACAAATCAGTGGTCAACAGCTAGACAGAAGGATTTGGCTGTTGCTGTTTGAGGAAATGGAGCTATGCGTAAATAAACAATACAGCCTTTTCTTAGGGCTTATGCCATGCTTTTCTTATGAGTCCTCTCCTTTCCCCTACCGTGGTGGGTTAGGATACTTTACTGTATATATGTTAACAAGCACTGAAGGATGCTATACTGAATATCATGAGAAGCTTTCAACTACTCTTATAGAAATTCCCATATTATGTTTGCTATCTAGGAATTAACTAATGAGCACTCTTGGTCTGTGTTTTTATCTCATTTGAATGCATGAACTTGTAGAAATAGCTTAGGCATCTTTATTTAGCCCTTTCCATTAGCTGGTTTCTCATATTTAACTGACTGTATGTGGTCCAGTAATTATAAAATAATAGTTCTCCACTCCTAATTTCTTTCACTTTAGAAATATTAATTTAATTGGATAAAACCCAGTGCAAATACACATATATAAATAAAGAAATTGAGGCTGACTTTTCAGCTGTGGCGAGCTGCAGCCTGGATAACATGCCTGAGTTGACAACAAAGTGTGTGGGCCTCTCTCTCTTCACAGGAGTGTGCTTGTGTCACCAAACACCAAAAGCCTCCTCATATTTTGTATAATGCACAAAGCTGTGTTTTCTGTAACAGATTGCTCTGGAACAAGAATAGTCTGTGTTTCTATTTAACTTGCCACTGGAACGTTCAAGTGAATCAACCCACTATTTATCAGATGAAACACAGTATTCACATTATCTATCCTCAGTGAAAATGGAGGGCATGACTGTTTACGGTAGCACAGGATCAACCTTCCTTTCAGAGGCATGAACCCATACACTTAGCCTGAAAGCTGGGTTTTGTACACAATACTTCGAGGCAGTAGTTCTGTACTAACTGAGCAGTTGAAACCCTGGAGTTTTTCATCCAGCTAATATATGAAATATGTTGATAATATCATACAATTTTTAAAACCCTTTCTTTCCTGTATTACACATTAGGCACCATGAAAAGCATCAGCTCTGACAAACTTATGATTTTTGTTATAATACCACATTATTCTTAAGATAACCACCTGAACCCTTAGATTAGTCTTGTCTCTGTACTTGCTCAGTTTTAGAGATTCCTTGTGCCATATATAATAGGCACATAATACTGGAAGCTCCCCGTTTTTTTTAAATCCAGCTCTGTAGTAAATATTCCCTCTCCATGCTTGGTCCTGAACAAGAACATTTGGATTTTCAAAGGGTCTGAGAGGTGAACGTTCCTATTCTGGCCTTTGGTCTGCATGCATGAAGAGTGGCCTCTGACACAGGTTAATGGATGAAGTGGAAACCTTGTCCTACTGCAGGCAAGTGAGAATGAACCATTTATTTAGTAGTCCCAGCACACAGCTCTTTGTGTGGCAGCCAGACAAAAGCTTGGCCCTCAAACCCTGCTCCCACACACACATCAGGTTATCTTCCTAGATTCTGCTGCATTTGGGAAGTTGCACATCTGTGACATATGCTGATGGAGGAGGAAAACATCTTTCTCCAGACTGAGAAGCATTTTTGTGTATCAGCACTTTCATATGGTGTGAGTTTTTTTGACCCAAATATTTGTCTTAAAAAATGGAAAGGAAGCAGAATTTTCTCGATACATAAAAAAATGGTTTTTATAATCCTACGTAATGGCAGCACAGAACAAAAAGAAGGAGTAATCATCACCTGGTCCATATCATAATTATAGAATGTATTTATTGAAACAAAAGAAAGATTAGATTAAGACATTACTTCATTTGGCAGCACTTCCATGGGCAAAAGGGACATTTCCTTGTATTGATTTTCAGATCCAGTTCCCCATTCACCACAATTTGGTTCCTGTAATAATTGGTATGAAATCAATATTTTTTTATGTACCTCTCAGCCCACATCCCAAATGAACTTGTTTAAATAGACAGACCCTGTAGACCAAAGGATACCTAAACTCTTGGAAGGATTTTATAGGAGCAGGAATCAGAAATGTTTCATTCACTGAAATTCAAACTAGAATAAACCATCTCAAAGCAAGAGTGAGGAAACCACAAGTTTATTATAAAATCATTCTGGTTTGTATTCCATAATGGATTTTGATGGAAAACTAAATGAATCATCTTGTCTTTTATTTGTGAGGAGAAGTCTGGAGAAGCCACTGAGCCTTCTCCAGATGCAACGTATGTTCTGAATGGTTGGACACTTCTGGTCGTTTTGCTGGCTGGCCTGCAGTTGTTATGCTGCCTACAAGATGTGTTTGCTCAAGGGGTCCAGTCATCATGCTAAATAAAATCGTTCACTTTGGTTGGCAAATATTGACTCAAGCTGTTAGGCTTTCATGTATTTCAGAGACTTGCAATGTTTGAGAGCTCAGCAAGCAAACAAGAACAGGTACAGGAAGTTATTGTGATGTTTTGGACTCATGTTTGTTTTTCTTCTGCTGATGTATGTTCTCTATTGTATGTGGTTTGTTACTAATGACCTTGTTATATAGTGCAATGCGACTGATAAGGCCAAAGGCTTTAATAGAATACAAATACATTTCACATTTCCACTTGAAGAGTTTATTTTAATTGTGTTTTGATATGTACTGTACCCTAAAGGCGCTCTCTCCTCTGTAATATACTTTCTAGAAATAAAATCCTGTGAAGAATGGAATGTATAATAGGGTGAGGTGTAATGGACAGTTTTGTATTCAATTGGAGCTGTATCTGATAGTGCCATTCATCACAAATCTAAACAATCCTGAGCTATGGAAGAAAATTAAACAGGGGGTCAGAAGTAATGGCTTTTCTGAATGTCTGCTTTATTCATTTCTCTGAAGGAGAGAACCAAAGCAAATACTGGAAAACCTCCTAAAGTTTCCGAGATTTTACTGTTGGTTTTTTTTTCATTTTTTCCTCCTTTTTCACAACAGCAGGATTATAAGCACACAATATTTGTTTTTTAACTGAAGGATGTCTTTTTCCAAATGACTGGCTTACAGAGTGTTTTGTTTATCAGTTATGTCACCCCAGAGGTAACGTGACTGTAATCTGAGTTGATTCATCTTCAGAACTCATTGCTGGAGTCAGCACTGTGCAGTAGCGACGCAGAAGAACTGTGCTAAAACAAAACAAAAAAAATTCAAAAAAAATTGACGAGGAAATCTGTCGAGTTAAGAAAATGCTGGATGTTTTAGTGCGTTGGATACTTTAACAAAAATCAAACCATGATTTCACTTCTTTATCGGTTCTTTGCAAGTAAATGAAAGCTGGACTGCTGACCTTGGGAGAGCTGGCCAGAGATGGCAGGAGATGGAAGAGGCGGGATGTTTGAAAAAATTCTGGCCAGTTTTGGCTGGAAGTTCCTGGTCTTGAATGAAGATAATTTACCTCACTAAGGGTTTCGTTTGCTTGTTTGTTTTTAACTATAGCAAATTACTGTGTGAAAATAGGTTAAAGACATATATCAGGCTTCTATTAATATTGCTACCTTTTTCCTACTTCCGTGCTGGGGTCAAAATTTCATCTTTTTGGACTATCTAAGCTAATATTTAGATACAAGTGATGGAGTTTACATATGTTCAAAGGGAGAGTGGGCAAGCACTTGAACAAGACATCCCCTGGGGATTACAAAATGCATGGCTCAAGTTCAGGAAATTCCACAACCTGAAAATAGTTGGAAACTAGGGGAGAAATATTGTGTATGCTTGCCTTGTTCTTACTCTTCTCTGTCTATTTTTTCAAGAGAGAATATGGGCCTATGTAACCCCCTGTTTGGAGCCAGGGAAGTGACTCTTAACACTCATGCATGTTGTCTTCAGAATGCAAAGGATGATAAAGTCTGCCTGCAACAATTCCTGTGTCGTAACAAGAGCATGAGAAGGATTTTGTGTCAATGTTGTGTTGAGCATAGCTCAGTAGAATGAAAGGTTGCAGGTGTCATAATCACAGAAATGATATCTAAATAAAAATCCATGAGTGTATTCAAGTTACTGAGTCCCATGAGAACCACCATGCCCTCCTAGAAGACAGTGCCCAGAATATTAAACTAACAGGCAACAGGATCCCGTTGCACATTCTAATCTATGAAGAACAAAAGAGGTACATCACCTGTCTTGAGCTTTTAACCATAGCAAGACCTCTTCTAGTCTAGCCTTAAAAAAGATGGACAGATCTACTTGAGAAGATTAATGACAGAAAAAGCATTTAGTTTCTTGATAGAAGATCTTCTAGTTTCTTTAATATAGCAGCCTGGATTGTACTTGAGCATGAAAAAGTGAACAATCCAGGGAGAACCCATTTATTAAAGACCTGAATGCAGAAAGGTGGTCATTCTTTTTCAGTGTATTTGCTCTTCTTACATCCAACTAAAGAATGCAAATGGAATCATAGAATCATAGAATGTCCTGAGTTGGAAGGGATGCACAAGGATCATTGAGTCCAACTCCTTCCAAAGCAACCTGCGGTTCCATTGTTGGAATATTTTTATTTCTCTCACATTTTTTTTTGCTTTATTTCTTCCCTCTTTTTTTTTCTTAGTTGTTTTCACAATGAGTTTTCACAAATAGAGTGATTTCACAAATAGATTTGTTTTCACAAATAGAGTGATGTGCTAAGTGTGTCTTCTCAAGTGATAAAGTCAAGGTGTGATATTTAAGGAGAATTATGTATTTTCATTTATATATATATATGATATAGGCTGATATGTGTGCAGCACAGAGCTGAGACATATGCCTGCCCCCATAATTTTGGGACACTGCAAATGGAAGTAGCTTAATCACTGGGGTGAACATGGCTAGTTAAATCTCACCAGTTGTAAAGATGGCTGAAGTGGGTATTTTTCCAATAAAAGAACTGGAATGGAGACACTCAGAGAGAAATAATCTGAGTCTTGTTTCTAAGATGATTCCAACTTATATTTCTAACAGATCTTGTAAAATTTTCAGAATCATGGAATGGTTGTAAGAATCGCATATTGAATATATAATTTAACATATAATCAGTGTACACAGGTTGCCAATGAAAAAGATCACAGTGACTTGAAATTTTTCATTTGATGAAGTTGGACCTATAGGAGGAAGAGAAGCTCTGTTGTGAAGTATAGTGTTTGTTTGAAACTTTGCTAGTTTATTTGGGTTGTGGACATGTTATTACTTGTCAGTTAATAACATGTTTTTAAACTAAGCACTTTATCTGTGAAAATCAGATATGCTCTGTTGCTTATTTCAGCATTTTTAAAATGGCAAGGCTCATAATTCTGTTAGAAACCAAGGAGCTGAACGCTGACATTTTAAAATTCACATTTCAAATTATGGGGTCAAAATGAGAAGTTATTTGCTGGTCTCTAGTCTAGTAATTCTTTGGAATCATTACATGTGAGTGTTTGCTTTGTAACTACAACAGTTTATCTGGCTAAATCTCTGTTTACTAGACAGATCAGGAGAGTACATAATTGCCTAAAGTTCAGTGGCAGAGGTTAGGTCACTCAGAGCTTTCTTTCTATGAATGTGCTGGTCTGTTCAAAAACATTATTAAAGGAACTGTTTCTTACCTTCCACTTACAAGGTTGAAAACTGTTGATTCTCTCTTAAATAAAACAGAAGACTGAGGGTATGACTTTGCCCCCCAAAGTGTAAAAATTTCTGGTATAGGACAACTGAAAATGACATGACTTTCTGAAATGAAATGTGTGCAGTACAAAAGAGAAAGTTTTCTTAGGCTAAACCAAACAACTATCAGTACATAATGTAATTAACAGACAAACTGTGGCATGTTCCGCAGCAAAAGGCCTCTGCAAAAACACAAACAATTATTTGCCATTTATTGTATCTTTAAACTGAGTTCAAGCTCTCATAAATTTAAGCAGCAGTTGATGTTGTTTGGAGATAGTTCACACAGGCCTAAGACTCCTAGGAGACAAGGTAAGATATGTGTAGATCTTCAGTGTTTTGTTGCAAAACCACATTTTTTTCTCCTCTTAGAGAGCTAAGGTCTGCACTGTTCTGCAAAGATGTCAGTTGTGAATTGTAATTCACAATTCTCCATCAGAACCTGGAGATATAAGTGGTGAATGCAAACTTTAAGAGGTGTAATCTAGCAAAATGTTGAAAACCTTGAGACCAAACTGAAATTCCAGAGCTTATTCAGTATAGGTTTCTACGGAAAATATTTTACTGAATTTAAATATTGAATAAGCCTGATACTTACCTGGACAGTGTTCTCAGTGCACAGTATACATACAGAAACCTCACAAACTATTACAGTATAGAAATTTTCAATGAGTTGAACTGTTCTGTGTTGACTGAGGTGGTTTTTTTTTGTTTTCCAGCAAATACTGTTGATTACTTACTGACATCCTGAATATATTTTTAATGCATTAAACACTCTGTCTCTTCAATAACTGCTATATTCCCATATGCCTAAAGCTAAGATGAGTGCAACTGTTTTGGTTCAACCTGAAATGAATAAGTATATATGTATATTTATAAATGAAAAATTCGTAAAGTAGAAGCAATCCTGTAGGCATGAAAGTGGGTGACACTTGTGCAGTTGTGCCTTTGTAGAACTCCTATTCTAGCATAAAAGCAATATCCCTGCTGGAGGTAGGATTATGATGGTAGTGGTCGTGGTGCACCATTTCAAGTTTCCCGGTATGAGTACAGTGATATAAATTGTACAAATATTTAAGCATACAAACCACTCAGACTCTAAATTCAGGTTATTTGAGGAGAAGGTGCGGCCAAAAAAAAGGAGAGGAACCTTATCTGCACTTCTCTCCCTGTTCTTGCCAATCATATCCTTTTCTATTATGTCATGAGATATTCTTTGATATAACTAGAATTGCAGAATTTAAATATAGTTTACATATGAAAGCTGCTTGAGACCTGTTCAGCAAAGGACTAAATGTAACTTGTGACAAGACCTTTACATGGTGGAAATACTTAACAACCAGTAAGCATTTGGGCTGTTACATTTTTCTTTCTTGCTGAAAGCTGAAGGACATAACAAAGAGAAAACTTGTGCTGGGAAGGACAGTTGGATCCTTAGTGGTACTCTAATCCTTCACAATCCTTAGTGGTACTCTAACTGTGTGACTGGGAGAGCAACTGTACTAGAGCTATGAATGAAAGCATGGCATAATTGTCCACCAGAAAACACCTGATTCCTTCCCACATTCTCCTGTATTAAAGCACATGGCAGAAAGGAGGCCACTGGAAGGAGGAGACCCCTCCTCTGTTACATGCCTTCCCATCCATGGGCTTTCTGCCTATCACCTCCTTCTGGGTGTAGGGTATTGTTGCTGTCTTTGCACTAGTTCTACAGTTTTTGTGTCAGGTCAATGATAGTCCTTGAACTTGTTTATACTGATGCCTTAATATTTTACATGCAGTTTGTGTTTGAAAATGAATTTTTACAATTTAAGTTCTCAAAGAAATAGACTGTCTAGCTGCCTGGAGAATGAAAGCTCCATCAGCCTCAGCCTCACTCCAGCTAAAGGGCTAAGTCCAGGAAACAACCATATTTGGAGAAAGTAAAACATTGATTAATGGTATGGGACCCTTTTACAGCTGAAGAAGCACTCTTCCTCCTTTTCTCCTTGCACAAAGCCTGATAGATTTATTTCAAAAGAGATAATTGGACTTCTACTTAGCAGGATGTAAAGTAAAGATGGCTGGTAATTTGAGGTTGTGAAGGTAATTATTGAATTAGATTGACGGGACTGAGGGAGAAAAAATGCAGGTACTGTAAAAGCAAAATTAAGCTTTTTGAACTGATAGGGTCAAAAGAGTACTGAAAAAGAAGAAAAAGAGTTAGTATAACCTGTGTAACATCTCATAGCTTGTAATCACATCATTTTTGGCTGTAGTGAAGCTAATGTTGATAAGACAAAAGGGGACTCAGTTGTGTGGGTAATTCTTGGATCTCCATTAGGAATTTGGTCCAGCATTCATCATGTGATGATGTTGCTGAGGTTGCCAAA
Source organism: Nipponia nippon (assembly GCF_047370975.1). NCBI lineage: Eukaryota > Metazoa > Chordata > Aves > Pelecaniformes > Threskiornithidae > Nipponia > Nipponia nippon. The sequence goes on from NW_028262402.1 coordinate 33,667,983, forward strand.
GGCTGTAAATTGCTACTGAAGATAAGCCTTCTGTATTTACAAGGAACTAGGTTTGCCTGGATATCATGAAGACAGAAAAGTCTGTTTCCTCTGTGTTGCAGGAAGCAGTAGTATTCATGAGTACTAAAAGCAATTTTTGTGAGTCTGTGGCCAGTGTTAGTTGATGCTGTACTAATGGTGGGTGAGGTCAGGACTGTGCTTGTAGAGTGACCCTTCAGACTGAGAGAATGTGGTACTTCATAGCGTTCTTCTGTTACTCCTTCACTGTATGCTTAAAAAAGACTATTTGGAAATTTGGAATCTCTGTTGTGTGACAGAGGAAATAACAGCAGTAATTTAATAGATATCTGGTCCAATTCACCTAACTTGCATATTAAGAATCAAAAGACAGGAAAATGCCTATGTCTGGAATTTTGAAAGAGGATACATAAGAATTCTGGATTATACATCTTTAAAATAATTGGACAGAAAGAAAAGACACCGCCCAGTAATACAGAATACAAAGAAAGCATTGGAATGATTTGACTTTCACTGTACCGTAGAACATACCAGCTACAAGACTGGTAAGCATTTTGTATCTGCCCACCTCTTTAGGACTTTACAATGTTGGCTTGTCAGGGTGGGGCTTGCCCTTTTTTAAGTCTAATCATTCTTTATGGTTGGTTAACTCCCTCATTAAAACAAGCAAGGTATGGATTTTCCTTGAAGTATTGCCATACTGTGTTGTCTTCCATGTTTTATATCTGAGTCATGATAGCTATTATTAGGCTATAAAAATGATACAAAACTCAGTGGCAATGTATGGAGTAATTGCTAGATTCTTTTTTATAAAGGAGGTGTTTATTCTCTGCTCTCTCTCTTCTTCTTTTTTTTTTCTTTTTTCTTAAAAAAAAAAAAATTGCCTTTTTTAGGTACCTGGGTTTGCATGGCTTTCAAAGAAGAATCCAAAGAAATTTCTTCAGGGGAAAAGAATTTTATCTTTTTTCCAATATCTGCATTTTCTGCTGCACATCAGTTCTGTTTCCAGCCATGATGACACCCAGGACAGGTTTCTTCAACTCAGCTGAGCATTGGTCTTGTTGAATCATTTGGCTGACTGTGAGTAATAGATCCATGCACTTCCTCTGGGAACAGTAATTACTGTCTGCAATGTGCACCTCTCCCAGAAATAACAAAGTGCTCCACAGTAAGGAGTATGGAATCAATCAAGTCAGGAATAGATGTGAGCTTTGAAGATAATATAAACTATGTTTTCTTGTTGACAAAATACTCAAAGGCTTTTGTTTATGCTTTTTTCTAAACAAGGCTTCCCAGACATAAATCAATATGGCAGCATTTGAATCTCAAGAACTAACAAGAACTCAAACACTAAGTATAGTTTTCAGCACTTCATAACTACTCATTATGTTTATTTCCCAGTTTTCTTTGTTATTTGTTTCCTGTCTCTGTTCAGAGCCAACACATTTTTGGCTTTCAATTTGAAGTGCGAGGCACTGCCAATCAGCAGGAAATATAATACAGATAAGATTCATATAAAGTCTTTTGAACTGTTAAAATCTCTGGATGGGAAATGGATGTTAAATTGTTTACATTTGGCACAAGAAGAAAAAGTTCCATTTTTAAATTCAAAGCCTCTCCACCTTTGTAAATGAAAACAAATCACATGGGTCATATAAAGTTCCACTTCTGCAAAATCCATCATAAGACTGATAAAAGCTTTTGTAAGTCAGCAACTTTATCTGTAGCTTGTTTGAAAGTCATTCTGAGGCTTAAAATGAAGTGGCCCTTTGCCCTGTGTCCTTTAGAAAAATATTGTATCAGTAACATGTCCATGACACAGTAAAAACACTAAAATGTTAAGAACAGTTTTATTAGTGTTTTAATCCTTTTAAAGAGATATGCAATGTTTCTGCATCATTTTAAATTTTCCATATTAGTCCCACACTTTTAATTTTTTGAGGATATATATGCAGAACTTACCACTCCAGGATCTTTTTCTACTTTGCTTTGTTTAGTTTACAAACAAGAATCTTCAGGGATGACACCCCCACCCCTGCCCCTGAATTCTGTGGTTCTACAAATTTACAGGGTGGAGATAAGAAAAACACCCTGTCCCAGTTTTCTGAATATTAGGTGCATCAGAACTGAAAGTTAATGTTCACATTAGTGGGGCGTTTTTATATCACCTTTTATATGTGTGCAGGATGTAGCTCAGACAGATTCTGGATGGCAGTAAATCTCAAAGATGAAGTTGGGAACAGCATCAGCTTTGGAACAGTTAAGCATTGCTAATGAGTACTAATCATATGGCAAATCAGAGAGTGAGAAGCAGTCTCTGGCATAGCTGCAGGCTGTTATATGGAACATCTTATATTTCAAAGCCAGCAGAAGGAGTAATAGCTGAAAAAGATGTTCAGGACAGGGTTGCCAACAGAAAAGCACTTCAGCAATTGAAAATATGCTGCAGGATCTGCAGGAAAGGAAACCTGTTTGGAGGAGAAGCTTAACCTTGAAGCCTTGTGACATTCTGGGGTTGTATGGAACACCCCGTCAATGATGGATACGGTTAAATAGATGTTAATCTAACTCAGAGAGAAAAATCTCTTGAAATTATAATTAAGGGTTATGCAATGTTGGCAGAAGCATGATTCCAGGGGTAGGACTTAAGCTACTGTTTATTATCTTATCTTCTTTGGATCATTTAATGCAAGAATTTTCATATGAAACATGCTTCTTTTCGATGACTTTCCAAAGCAGATGTCATAGAGCTACAAACATTATTGAATACCGAGGTACCCTAAACCATCCTGACTGTGTGTCCTCAAGGATGTTGTAAACCAAGTGACTGAGGATACATAAAATTCATCATCTTTGTTTTAAGGGACTTTTAGGCCAAATGGTTGAGTATTATGAAATTTAGTGAATGCAGAGATTGTGGAATTTCATGTTTTAATTATCTTTCATTTTTCCATGGAAGACTAGAGTGGACAAGCACAATCTTAAAAGCTTCTGTTTAGTAACTAAGAGAAATGTCAACAACAAGATTTTCATGCAATACAATACTTTATACTAGGGTGTACTTGAAAATAGAAGTAATTCAAAAGCATTAATGAGATTTGACATTGGATTTGATAAAGGTGACTGTATAGCAGATGCTTTACTAGTGAGGTGCCTGACTGTACAAACACAGTCACGTGCTATAAAAATAAACTTTAAAATATTTATTCAGACAATTAAAAAGAAAAAAATGTTCTGGAAAATAACTAGTTTGGAATTTCAGTGCGTGAAAATCTATTGCTACCCTTCATAGCAAATGTATAATTCTGAAAAGGGCGACAACTAAGCATTTTTATCTGAGTTTATCCTGGACCCCGTGATTCATTTGCCTTATTAATATGAGTGAGTTACACACGATAATGAAATGGGTCCTCTCTCTGAAGGTTGCTTTCCCACACCCTGGTGACAATTCAGGAAAGATGCAGCAATATTCTGTCAAGGAGAGATATTTGCTAACTGGGACCACAAAGAATTAGAAGCTACCAGATAGACTAGATTGTGCAAATGTTCTTAGTTTTCTTGTTCAGCTCAGTATTGAAAAAACTTGTGATACTGTCACGATGAAATAAATAGTCTGCTAGGTTGGGAGAATATGAAAGGGGCACTTTTTAAACACAAAACTGATGTCACTTCAGTTCTTTTGGATCACATCATCGGATTTGTAAAGATATTACTGAGCTGAGGAAATGATCTCACCCTGAAGCATAAACATGGCCTGTTTGGAGGAAAAAAGGTGGATGTGAAATTCAGAACTGGAAAATCACAAGTCTTCAACGGAAAAAGAGAAGTTTTTGAGTTTTATGAAAATAGGTGAAATTTCTCCAAATAAAGTGTGTATTGTAATGAAATTTTCACATAACTCGCCTAACAGCTGCAACCTCATTGAATTCCATAACAGTTGGTGCTAATTGGGACAGAATTTAACTCTTCTTAAGAATACTGGAAAATACAACAGCAATACTGGTATTATATGAATGGCCAGTTATTTTTCTGGATTATGACTTGAAGACACTTGCTAAAGATGCAAATCTGTATATTTCTTTCAAAAGTTTCTGAATAGTCACTATTTGGATTTCTAACACAGCCTTCAATTAGCATCGTAGCTCTTTGTACCAAGCTTTTGCAATCTTGTCTTTAACTTTTAGATGACATTAACTTTCCTAATTGTATATGCAGAACTCGGAGCTTAATCAAAATTCTAATTCTTTGCAGTTCCTGTTGATGTGCCTGTAGCTTTCAAGGCAAGCTTCCCAAAGGAAGACTGGGGAAAACATGAGCCCACTAGTGAATGGGGTAAGGAACCTGATGAATGACACAGAAAAGCCCAAGGTATGCCTTTTTTGTCTCATTCATCACTGCTAAGACAGGCCTTCAGGAAGCCCAGGCACCTGAGACCAAAGAGAATTTCTGGAGCAAGGAAGACTTACTCTCAGTGGAGGAGGACCAGCCTAGAGAGCACTTGAACAAGCTGGACATACATAAGTCTGTGGGGCCTGATGGGTTGCACCCATGAATACTGAGGTAGCTGGCTGATGCATTGCAAGGACATTCTTGATTGATTATCTTTGAAAGGTTACAGCAATTGGGAGAGGTTTCTGAAACCTGCAAGAGAATAAATGTCACTCCTATCTTAAAAAAGGAAGATCTGGGGAGCTGCAGGCCACTTGGCATCACCTCAGTACCTGGGAAAGAGATAGAGAATATACTCTTGAAAAACATTTCCAAACAGATGAAGGACAAAAAAGTGATCAGGAATAGTCAGCATATATTTATGAAAAGGAAGTCATGCTTAACACATCTGATAGCCTTCTATAATGAGGTGACTGTCTTGGTGGATGAGGAGAGACAAGTTGATGCTGTTTTCCTTGACTTCAGTAAGACCTTTGACACTGTCTTCCATAACATCCTTGTAGACAAGCTAACAAGGTACAGATTAGATAAAGGGACAGGCAGGTAGATTGAAAACTATCTCAGAGGCTGGCTGGAGAAGATTGTGATCAGAGGCACAAAGTCCAGTTGGAGGCCAGTCATTAGTGGTTTACCACAGGGGACAATACTGAAGCCATTACTGTTTAACCTCTTCATTAATGAACTCTGCACTGAGACAGAGTGCACCCTCAGCAAATTTTCAGACAATACAAAACTGGGAGGAGTGGCTGATATGCCAGAAGGTTGTGCTGCCATCCAGAGGGACCTTGACGGGAGAATTGGGCAGAGAGGAATTTCATGCAGTTCAACAAAGGAAAATACGAAGTCCTGCCCCTGATGAGGAACAGCCCCAGGCACCTATACGCAATGGGGGGTGATCTGCTGGAGAGCAGCTCTGCAGAGAAGGACCTGGGGGTCCACGTGAACAACAAACTGTTGACGAGCTGGCAATGCACCATCTCAGTAAAGAGGGCCAACAGCCTCATGGGCTGCATTAGGCAGAGCATTGCCAGCAGGTCAAAGATGGTGATCCTTCCCTTCTACTCAGTATTGGTTAGGCCACATCTGGAGTGCTGGGTCCAGTTCTGGGCTCCCCATTACAAAATATGGATTTACTGGAGTGAGTCCAGTGCAAGACTGGACTCAACAAAGTTGATCAGCATCTTTAATGTGGGAATAGGCTGAGAGAGCTGGGACTATTCAGCCTGGAGAGGAGAAGGCTCAGGAGGATCTTCTCAATGTGCAAAACCGATGGTAGGAAATGAAGAATAGGGAGCCAGACTTTTTTCATTAGCGCCCACAAACAAAACAAGAGGCACTGGGCAGAAATTGAAACACACCAAATTCCATCTGAACAGAAGAAAACACTTTTTTACTGTAAGGATGATCGAAAGTTGGCACAGGTTGCCAGAAATGTGGAAGAGTTTCTTTCCATGGAAATATTCAAAACCTGACTGGACATGATCCGGCTCTAAGTGACCCTGCTTGAGCAAGGGGGTTGGAGTATTATCTCAAAAAGTCCCCTCCAATCTCAGTCATTCTGTGATTCTGTGAAGATAATGTTTTTTTTAAATGATAGCCATTCTCTGCTTCCTCCCAGCTCAGTATGAAGCAGCTCAGTGGAAGAAACTTCAACTTTTCATTTCTCTTAACAAGTAAACCAATCAAGGTCCTCCCATAAAATGACTATGGGAAAGTTGAGGAAGAGCTGTGCTTACAAAGAATTAGGGGTATTTGGAAAATTCTGTAGTGGGTAACTTACTGATATTTGCTATGGGTAATAGTTTTAAAAACATATTCATGAGGACCTCTTTAGTTGGTGATTGAAAATTGAAAAGGGAGCTGCTGAGAGATGCTACTAAGACCATGCTCTTCTCAGTCCTTTGACACAGTCCTGTGTAAGCATAAAAGCACAGGGCAAAGGAGCTCTAATACTAAAGGTAGTATTAATTGAAACAGCATTCATATTGCTATTTCTGAGTTCAGCCTGGAATTGCCCTCTCCTAGTGGCCATTCTGTGCTTCCAGGAAGGCCTGGGAGTGTGGAAGGGCATCGAACCTACGTCTGTTTTTAGATTTATATAACGTTGTGGTTTGGAATTAGTTTAATTCCAGAACTGGATGATAAGGAGTGCCACATAATTAGTTCAGGAAGTTAATGATGGCTGATAATTTAATATGCTGGGAGTTATCTGCTCTTAACCATACACTAGCATGTATTCACCTTCAAATACTTTTGAAAGTTTATTACTAAAAAACAATCATGGTGAAAAGTGACAGGCTATAACATTAAATATTTTGCTAGATTCAGGCCTTTAATCCCAGACAACCCACCCTTAACCTTTCTTCTCACCAACACTGTAGGCTGGACTAATGAGATGATGGAAGCCCCTGTGGCCAGGTAGACCCATCCCTGAGTCCAGGTTCAAGTTGTGGTACCCACCAGCATGACTCAGACACCTTCCTCTTTCTGGCAGTCTGCGGAATGCAGTGGTTTGAGGATGAAGAAATACTGTGTGCTAGGAAGTCAGGAAGGGCTGCAAGGTCTTTTTCTGTTATGTTCAAAGGATTAATACTCTTCCTATTAGAATCATAGAATCATAGAATTGTTTAGGTTGGAAAAGACCCTTAAGATCATCAAGTCCAACCATTAACCTAACACTGCCAAGTCCACCACTAAACCATGTCCCTAAGCACCACAGCTACATGTGTTTTAGATACCTCCAGGGATGGGGACTCAACCACTTCCCTGGGCAGCCTATTCCAGTGCCTCACTACCCTTTCAGTGAAGAAGTTTTTCCTAATATCCAACCTAAATCTCCCCTGGCACATCTTGAGGCCATTTCCTCTAGTCCTATTGCTTGTTACTTGGGAGAAAAGACTGACCCCCACCTCACTACAGCCTCCTTTCAAGTAGTTGTAGAGAGCAATGAGGTCTCCCCTCAGCCTTCTTTTCTCCAGACTAAACAACTCCAGTTCCCTCAGCCGCTCCTTGTATGACCTGGGCTCTAGACCCTTCACCAGTTTTGTTGCCCTTCTCTGGACACGCTCCAGCACCTCAATGTCCTTCTTGTAGTGAGGGGCCCAAAACTGAACACAGTACTCGAGGTGTGGCCTCACCAGTGCCGAGTACAGGGGCACTATCACCTCCCTGGTCCTGCTGGCCGTACTACTCCTGATACAAGCCAGGATGTTTACATTTCATTACAGTTCATTAGTGATGCTGAAGGCAGAACGTATCATCCATTTAAAAGCAAAATATTATATTTTTGATGTCATGACATTAAGATATGGAATTATGATATTTTACCTTTACAGGTAGTATACTTCTTTGTCTTGTTATATCTATGTTCATTCTTAAAGAGCGTATAACACTGAATTGAGATGTGTATATATGTTTAGGGAATGTTTGGAATACTTGTGATTTAGTTACTACACTTAACTGACCTTGTTTTGAATCTGTTGTGAGTATGTTTGAGTCCCAGGTTAATTTAAATAATACCAGAGTTTTGGAAAAAGAATCAAGTTCCATGAGATTTTCTTTATCTGTGTTTCCCATCTGGCTTGCTGTTACAGGCATTTAATCCTGTGTTTGCTGCCAATGTTTCCCAGAAAGCCTTATAATTGCTTGGAATTTGTATGAACAGTTCCAGTCTGGTGCACAATTAGGGATGCACTATAAAATTTTCATTGCTCGATTTAGTTGAAATTATAAGATGGATGGGTAATAATAATGACCGTAGTTGTACCATATAAAAATGACTACTGGAAATTTGCAAGAGGGAAGATTTAATGGTAACTGTTTCTTTTTCTTTTACTCCAGAGATGAGGGGAAAAGAGAATATAGCAATAGAATTTAAAAGAAATGCTTGGTGTTCTGTAATACTTTCATTCTTTCCCCTATAGTTGCATATCTCAAACTGGAAAACTGTGATTCAGAATATGTTTATGTGCCCTGTTAAGAGGTTGATGTGGGTTTTTAGATGATATACAAACATGGCATGTGCTTTCCCTTCTCCAGAAAAATAAATGCAAATATGCTGTTTATTTTTATATAAACAAACAGTTCACTTGTTCACTTTCTTTTTTTTTTTTTTTGACTTATGTTCTTGCTGAAGATGCAGGAAGGAATATGTCCAGGAATGATTGGCAGCTGGTATCAACATGCCATGAAAAAAATCCTGGCAGATTACCCAGTAGGAAATCCTTTACTCTGAATGGCACTGATTGGAGGTGCTTTTGAAAGGAACTTCATGTTTATAGCTTGCCACAGTGAGACCTAAGTCTCCTGATTCTTTTCTTCTTTGTTTGGCTAACTGCTACAGTTTCAAAAAGTTATGTCTTTAGCCACGTTTGCTGTGAAGTCAGAAGGAGCTGTGAAAGGAAGTGTTGTGCAGCTCTGAGAATTCAGAGTGTAACAATGATTACACTTGTCTGCAAGGTATGAACAAGAGAGCCTATGTGGTTGTGCCATGCTGTGCCCTGTGATATTTGACCTAGCTGAGGTACTGGAAGCCTTCTTAATGTGATTATTCACATCAATGAGTTTGCTTCACTGTGAAGCAGGTTGAATAGCTCTGTTTCAGGTCTCTGCTTTGACCCCAAGGACATTTTAGGGTACTTTTTTGTTGTTTTTGATCATATTGCTAATATTCCTGCTCTTATCCTGCACCTTGTGGTGGTTAATAATCAAGGGAAAGCTACTATGGGTTTGTATGCAGACTTCTACACCTCTGAGCTTGAGGAATGAGGGAGGAAGCTAAAATACTCCCTGTATCTACTTTTTTTTCAAAGTCCAGCCAGCCACTGCAAGAACTGGGAGAAATGTAATCTGTTTTTCTGAAACTACTCAAACATCTGACAGAATGGGAAACATCTGACTACTCAAACATCTGACAGAATGGGAAAAAAAGTTGAAGGGCAGGGAATCTGATATGTGACCTGGTTCAAAAAAGTGTCTGTAACTAAGTGTCATGTTGAAATAGTAAACAGACATGACAGCCTTTCTACACCTTATGTTCCTATTAAGCACTGTAGGCTTATTGCTTTGTCATAAGTAGACCTGTCAGTGTGGTTTGGGGCAAAATAGTGATGTGACAGGCATTACATAAATTGCTTGTGGGTTGATCAGCAGTAGTGAAGATCTGTGTTCCTGCAATAAACAGCATATTCCATGTTTGGTTGGTTGCCAAATGAATGTAGAATTTGTGCCTACAGAATTTTTTAACGAGCATTGCTGAATAAAGCTGTTCCCTTTTTACAGTCACCAAAAGCTGGAGTATGTTACCTGACACATATGGGATACATCATGATGATAGTGTTCTGTCACAAAGTAAGTAATAATATTAGCAGATCTCTCCCTTATATATTGTATTCCAATTATTTTGAAAGTTTCTATCTGTTACATGGAAAATTTCCTTCAGAAGAATGCAAAGTGAATCAATTCCTCCTATGAACATATGCACTTTCACTATTTTGAATAAATTATCTGATAACGGTATTCAGTTAGGTAGAATAAGATGGCATTTGAAGCCAAACAAATTAGACAATGCATTGCAATGGATTTAATGCAGACTCTGAAGAAAAAATTATGCAGTATTGCTTATTCACATTATAAGTTCTGTTCACTCTATATTTGTTCTTGTACATGCTTTTACATAGTAGCAATGATGGTATGGGCCAAGATGGGTCATTGCACTTCACTGATATGCTTTAGTGGAGGTTATAATTAACAGCTTGAGAGTGAGAAGGCCTGGGCCTATTCTTTTGATGCTGCTGGGAAGTAAGTCTTCAGGTAGGAAGGAAATGGGGACCTGGTGCAGAGTTGGTTATAAACTATTTTCATTTTCCATTATACATAGATACTACCACTGGGCAAACCAGGACACCATGGCTGGAGTGTCCAGAGCTTAGCGTGTCTTATTCAGGTCACATTAAGGAAGCAGAAATTTCACAAAGTGAATTTAATGCCACTTAGTTTAGCCCAGAAAGCTTGTTCATATTTTCCTTTTCTCCTGTGAATATAAGATACCAGCAATGCAACTTTATTGGAGTATCTAAACATTGAGGTATCAGATAGATGGATTACTTTAAGGGTTTACACTTTTACAGGTTGCTCACAAAGGCACCAAACCACTTGGGCCACTTGTAGAGAAAGTTTCTGAGCCTGTCAGAGCTTTGTGCAAAAAATTATTGCCCAGGAAGAGCATGAAAGACATGAGCTATTTACTGGAGAGGAGTTACCCGAAGGACCAGAATGGATTCTTCATGCTTGTACCAAAATGACGATAAATTTATCTCTGTATTAGAAAACATAATATGAAATGGAATGGTTTGCTTCCTGAAATCAGTCTTGCTGATTTTACGACAAGCTTATATTTGTATTTATTTTTCATTACAACCTTGAAAACTGATATAGCCATTACCCTTCTGCCACTGAAATGCAATAGGAGCACAACTGATATTTATCAATGGGATATTTGTCAATGATTAAAAGTAACATGCAACATTTTAGGGTTCATTGTAAACTCTTTTCAAAGTCAGACTAGAGAGTACTTCAGCTCAATGGAACTTTAATTAATTTAGTAGTAGTTTAATGAGAACATGGGTATAAGCATTTGGTTTTGGGAAAGTTGCTTTGGCTATTTAATTACTCTGTAAAGAGACGTCATGCTGTAATTTCCTTTTCAAAAGACAATAAGCAGAATGGAAACTCAGTGGGATTAGGTTCTTGTTGGTCAGAAGCATCAACTGGCTTTGGGATTTGAACTTTTGTTTCCATGGAGCCCAGATTTCCATTATGATATTTGTTAATTTAACTAATAATAAGTATAATTATATAAAAGATACATCAGCTGGTAGACCTAACAATTTTTGTCTAACTACTTTGGAAATGAAATGATGTTGGTGACAGCTGTAGTGTTTGCCAAAACAAATACAGTTATGATACTGAGCTTATCAGGTGCAGCAATTCTCAATGGCTTTGTATTTCTTTATAGCTTAGCCTTTGCTTTCTCTCTTCAGCTCTATGCTGTGGCTGAGCACCTTCATAAGACATGTATGGTGGTACCACTGCGGCAGGTTCTGCTTTATACTAGACTATCTTGCTGGCTTGATCTATACTTTCTGAAGAAGCCTGTAGAGTCACAAAGACTAAGAAAGTGCACAACATATTGCTTTTTTCGCAAGGAGGGTGTCAGTCAGTGCCTGTATACAAAAAAATCCTCCTAGAAGGCAATGTCCCAGCTTTGGACTCCCCATGTGTATCAGGTCACCTAATGGCGGAAGGGCCACAGTGCATGTTTTTTCTCATGTTTCCTGCATGCCACTGTCAGTGAGTAGGAGACGTCCTCATATCATCAGTGCCTGAGATTCTTGCAAAGGGAAGTGATGCAGGTGCAGGCCATACCAGGAGACTGACCATCCTCCCAGTTGCGAAGGAAGGGAGAGACATCCAGATTTCCTGTAATATGGGAAACGTTCCCCTTTGACCCCAAAGCTGACTCTGTGGAACAAGCAGCACTGATATTTAAGTATCTCAGAAAAGGATCTTTTGTACCCTCTCACAGATGGGTGAGTCCCTTTACCATAATGTCTCCTACAACTGCAGGGTTACATGACTGAGGAAAATGAAGAGAAAAAAACCCCAACACAGAATATTGTAAGCCTGTGTTGCTACAGGTGACCACTTGAAGTTTGATAATAATGATTGTTTAGTATTTATCAGTGAGTGCTGTGGCAGTGGGTTTCACTGTGGGTTATTTCTAAAGACTCTGAATAAGGTGGTGAGGAAAATTTGTCTAGGTCACATATGCTGTGCAGCAACCTACCAGTGTGGTTTGCTCTGTCACTGGGAAACTATTAGAGATGCAGAACTTTAAACAATTGAAAATGATCATGATATGATGAGAACAGTTTAAGAAAAACTGTTTTTTATAAGAATATGAAGGATTTAGTCTTTGACTCACTGGTTCCTGGGTTAGGAAAGCAGTTGGACAGCCACAAAATCCAACAATTATCTGTTATCTGATTTATACTTTCTAAACGTAAAAATTCTTCCAGAGCTAAATTAAGGCATTTTTTTGAAGCTATTTAATTTTGTCTCAAAACATTCCAAGTCATGTTGACTTTTCATAGTTAGCTGTTTCTCAATGTTTTCAATTCCCCTCATAGTTAGAAAATTATGCATTATTTCAAAATTGGATTTATCTAACTTCACTATCCAGCCATTGATTCTTATTACACCATAGGCAGCAAGGTTAAAAAGCTTCCCAGCATCAACTATCTTTTCCTTTTGTGAGTTCCTACACACAGTGATCAAGATACTTCTCAGTCTGTATTCTGAGAGCTGAATAAAATGAGATCTTCTAAGCCTCACATCATAACACTTGTCTTCCTTTAGTACTTCTTCAAACTTCCTAATATTTCCCTATCTTTTTGGCAGTGTCAATAGTAGAACAGGACAAAGAAATGGACCAAATGGACCAGCTGTAGAACTTGGCCCCAAAAATGCAATTGCAGTTGTATTGTTAACCCTATGTATTAATCAGTTACTCTTCTCACCAGTGAAGTCATGCTATCTGCCAAGAAAAGGTGAAAGAGTGCTACAGCTGAATTTGTTGGTGAACTTGCAGCAGGATGGTTTCCATCCAATTTATTCATAATGTGTTGGCAACTTGATTTGTGCACCATCTGAAGTTTGGATCAAGACTTTGCTTCTCTAGAGACTTTTTCTCATTGTTACAGGGTAAACCATTCTTTGGAGAAGAAAAAAACTTTTCTCCCTTTCATATATACAAAATCTGTGGGAAAAAAAAAAAATGTTATGAGTGTTACCTAAGCTGTATCTAACAGCTTTTACTTTTGTGAATCTTTGTCCTTCTGGAAGTGCAGTATCCTTACAAATCAGATATTAGAGAAGATAAAACTCTTGGGAGTATGTTGCAGTGAATGGAGAGGATCTATGGTGTGTGATCTGACTTTCTGCCTCCTCCTAGATGTAACAGGGAATGGCTGTTTAGTCAGTGCTGAGAGTGAGTGAGTGGTGGCACCTTCTTCTCTCGCCTTTTCGCAGCAGTGGCTTTAACCCAGGGCAGAACCGTTGCTGTTAGGAGGAGGGATAAGTAGACCGTGGCTACTTAAACTGTGGCATGACCTTTGGTGACTCATGTAATGGTAGAATCCCATTTGATCGAAGGAAGTATGGTGGCTTTTAGGGTGCATCGGTGGTTGTCCATTCAGGGATGCTGGTAATTAAGAGGCTGTTGGTGTTGCAGTGCTGAGTTGAGGAGATTGCTCCTGTAATGATGGAGAGTGCAAGGGAACCTGCTTACACCTCTTCAAGCACTGTTGTTAGTGGACCTATTTCCAGATGTTTAAAAGTGGGTATAGTATTTCACGTGCCCAAGGCTTTAAAGTCTTCCTTTGTCAGCTAGCCCAGAAATGCTGTTATAAATAAGTGAAATGCTGAATACCATGGCTATTAAAGGTTAATCAAGTTCATATGTAAATAGTACCTTGGCATATCTTTGTATACTAACATATTACACAATATGTTAAGTACACAAAATAGGTAATGTATATAGAAAGAACACCTCTTGATGTGCTTGCCTGGTTACTTAATACTGATAACTGTGTTGCACCATGGTTGCCATTGCATTATTTCATATTATGTCAATATGGCATCATCTAAACTGATGCTTTTATGCTGGGGTAAGGGAACAACAAAGCAGCAATTGCTTACACCCTGAATATTAAACATGTTTGAGCAGATTTTATAGCTGTAAATTCATAAGCATTTTGAAATAAGAATTCTAGATGTAAATTATTTTTAACTCCATTATTTGTGTGCTGAAAACAGCCACAGTAAAAAAAAAAAAAAGCCTATCACCAGTGGCTTATTGTATGGCATTTCTTTTTCCCTTGGCTATTGAAAATTAAGAATACAAATGGACTTACATACAGGCATATTTTATGTTACTTTATATGTAAACTCCTTAATGTGTAAGAGGAAAATCAAAAAGATTAAGGAGTATTAGAGGTCAGCATTATTTAACCCACTTAAAATTAGTTTGATCCTGTGGAGAAGTGTTGATGACAAGCATCAAATCAACTTAGGCATTTCTTTTGATGTTGAAGCCTCCTTATGGGGTTTTAGGATAAAGGCAAATTCACTGGTTTCCTACTGTAGTGTAATCCTGAGCTAGTCATACTTGAACTTGTGTGTTACAAGAAAATGTAATCATTAATTTAAAGCAAGAACCTTACTCTGAAATTAGCGGGTATTGAAGTAAAGTACACTGAATGAATATTTCATTGTCATGATGTAAGTCACATTCCACTTAGACTAGAAATTCACTCCTGAGTATTGGGTACATAGGATGAGCTGTAAGGAAATTAGGATTTACTGAAATGCATAGAGTGGTCTGACTGTACAGTCTGTATGTGATATAACGTTCAAGATTCTTTCAGGCCACAGGAACTGGTTTACCCTTAAGGAATTGTAGCTGATAGAATGAGGAGGATGAAGACTACACAACTGTTGTGTTGTTTTGGTTTTTTT
This sequence comes from Nipponia nippon, assembly GCF_047370975.1. Taxonomy (NCBI): domain Eukaryota; kingdom Metazoa; phylum Chordata; class Aves; order Pelecaniformes; family Threskiornithidae; genus Nipponia; species Nipponia nippon. The sequence continues at coordinate 33,683,028 of NW_028262402.1, forward strand.
TTTCCTCAATATTTTTCTATTAATAGAACTTCAAGCACAGAAACAGTTGTTGAGGCATGAAAGTGTTGTTGCTAGTTTAGTTTTTTCTAGTTCCCAAAACTGCCATAGGCTCCCTACTGCTTATCTACATTATAGTGGGCTTAGTAACAAATACACCCAGGTATGTCTCTTATGTAAAGTAAGCCTTAATAACATTCTCTGTTGCACATTTTATCTTTAGCACTGCTTCTTGATAGCTTTTCCTTTTCTTAAATCTGTCTTTTTAAACGATTTTAGTAAGATGATAAAAATGAGGTGTAAGGAAAGGAAGGAGTGATCATAAAACGTAAAATTTGACCTTATGTTTAGACCCAGCCTAGATGTTCTGCTACATACTCGTGTTACCTTTAACATAAAAGACTAAGAGTAATGAGACATATTTTACAATCACAGCTGTTTCAGCCAGCCCTAGAATAGGAGCTAAGTATAGCCAGATATAACACTTTGGGGAGAAGGAGAGTAAATATGAAAAGTAATTGGCTGAAAAAATATCTCTGTACTGCAACAGTATCCTCCTCTTCCATCTGCGTGCTGTTACTCCTCAGGTATGATGCTTTTCTGTTGCCTCAGTGTCCCATCCTGTCCCTGTCTTTGCATCCCTAAACTTTGGGCACTGTATTTGGGAGGTCACTGGAATGACATGAGTGTATAATGATTAAGATCACTTGGTAAGACACATAATGTCAAGAGATAATATAAATAAAAGTGTCTTTATCAATATGAGGCCCATTATTTTGGTAAATAGATGTTGTATTAATTGTATTAAAGTGTGCTATTTCAAAATGAATGTGTCATTAGACCAAGTTCTTAGTCTGTTGAAATGGAACAAATTGCTTGCAGTTCTTTTCAGATTTTCATTACTTCCCTATAAGCATGTGTATGAGTTAGAAGTCCAGTCTACCCAGTTTCTTTCTGTCCTGTCCCCCTACACCTGGAGCTGCCAGTATGTATCTATATACTGTGTACAGTGCTGTATCTTTTAAGAAGAAAGTACATAAACTTGTACTTTTTCAAACTTCAGTCCTTATGGTGCACTGTAAGAATGATGGAGAGAGTGTCTTTTTAGTATTTTAAAAAAATCAACATTAAAATAAAATATCTTTATTACTTAAAGAAAAGTTGTAAAGTTAGGCCAAAATGTCTTCTTGTATGACCATGGATCAAAATTAAACTTTCTCTCTCTCTCTTTCTCACTAAGCAGTCTTTCATGAATTCTCAATTTTGTAATTTACTGTAAGTATGAAGCGGGGAAATGAAAATTATGAAATACTAGTAAGGCCAAATGAATAATTCTTCCTCTCTAATTTCCTTCAAATTTAAGGACACTGTAATTTATTCTTACCCAACACTTAGCAAAAAGCAGCTGCTATTTAATCTTTGTAATCCTGGCTTTGAAGCTGCTGCTGCTTTGTAATTTTCTGTATGAGTAGCAATCACAGCAGTGGTTTTGATTAAATGATTACCCATAGGCCTGCTCTTGAATGAAATGACAGATGTACTCTGCTAAGATGCAAGTAAACGCTGTAAACTTGGTAACTTTCGTCAGAGTGAGCAAGTTCCAAATATCGTTACGTACTATTACTATGAGTTACTTGTGACACAAAACATAATATATTACTTTCTTTGAATAGGGGGAGGGGAAAAAAAAAAGTCTGACAAAGGTCAAACCCCTCTATAGTGCTTGTTGCAAGTATGTGTGTATAGATGGAAAGCGAGTGCCCATGTCAGCAAGTGCTGCCTCAGAAAGAGCTTTGAAGAGTCTGAAGGTCTTTTTGCCTTTCTCTGTTGTGCTTTAAAGTGTTCATTTCCTCTTTGTCAGGTTTTCCAGAATGGTGTGAATCACGTCAAATCTTCTTCTAATAGGAACCTGACAGCCTGTTGTCTGAAAGGAAATTCTACAAGATACCAGTATGGGGATATTTAACACGATGTTTGCTCTTAGGTTTTGTCCATTTGTTTGCAAACCCTTTTGTGGGCTGAGGTATTATGTTCAGTGGCATACACAAAAATAGCAGCATAAGGTGAAACATTTGCAGCTCCAGGAAAATTAGTGTGAAAATGTAACAGACTCACTGACTTTATGCCCTATGTAATTTTTTGCAATTTTGTTTGGAATTATTCTCTATTTTTCTTGATTTCCCAAAGCACCTTTTTTTTTTTTCATGTTGAAAACCAAACCCATACTTGAATATGATTGTTGTTGTTTACAGGTTACTCTTTGTGGAAAGGAACAAGGGTAAATGGTTTCCCACAGCAGTATCTAATACTCAGTGGTACTGACATAACTCTTCCTGGTATTGTGCTATATGGGAACTTTTCAGTTTCATTAGAATTTGCAGTTGTCATGGTTTAACCCCAGACAGCAACTAAGCAACACACAGCTGCTCGCTCACTCCCCCTGGGTTGGGAAGAAGGGTGAAAGTGAGAAAAGTCATGGGTTGAGGTAAAGACAGTTTAATAGGGAAAGCAAAAGCCATGCACGCAAGCAAAGCAAAACAAGGAATTCATTCACTACTTCCCATGAGCAGGCAGGTGTTCAGCCATCTCCAGGAAAGCAGGGCTCCATCACATGTAATGGTTACTGGGGAAGACAAACGCCATCACTCCGAATGTCTTCCCCTTCCTTCTTCTTCCCTCAGCTTTATATGCTGGGCATGATGTCATATGGCATGGAATATCCCTTTGGTCAGTTGGGGTCAGCTGTCCCGGCTGTGTCCCCTCCCGACATCTTGTGTACCTCAGCCTACTCGCTGATGGGGTGGTGTGAGGAGCAGAAAAGGCTTTGGCTCTGTGTAAGCACTGCACAAATCAAAACATAGCCCCATGCTAGCTACTATGAAGCAAATTAACTCTATCCCAGCCAAAACCAGCACAAAAATTAGCCAGACAGCCCAGAGCTCGCATCTGGATTTATGGAAATACTATTTGTCTAGAGAGAAAAACACACTAACACCCCAAAAACTATTTAACAGCCTATCTTCCTTTCTCCAAAAAAAAGCAATCATAATTCATCAATTCTTTGGAAAATGTATTTCCTCATCTGGTAATACCACATAAGGGCAGAACTGTGCATTCTGCACACTCCTTTGTGGCCTTCGCTACTGTGCTCTTGCTTGCTGGCTCCTTGCTGTTGTGTAGAAATCCACTGGCCTTTAGTAAAAGTGTAACTTCTGGAAATGGGAGAAAGCAAAAGAGCAGAGAGTGTCTGAGAGAAAGGAGTTAGTAAAGGGAAAGGTCAAAGGAGGGAAATACAACAAGAAGCTGAAAGACAACTTCCTCCTCTGGAAAAAACAAACAAGAAAGGAATATCAATAAAAAAGATTAGAGAAAAAAAAAAGGATGCTAAAAAGGAGCTGATATTTCATCAATGTCAACATTATTAACAATAGGATAATATTTACATTATGGTAATACCCACGGGTCCCAGTTGTGCCATTCACCTTCTATAGAGATGTTACCCCATTTTTTCTGCAGACTGATCTCCCGTTTTTCCTTGTTGCCTTCTTAGACCTTCCAGTTGTCCTTTCCTTTTTCCATCTCTTTCTTCTCTCATGAAACAGGCAGAGAGAATTCCTCATTTCACCCATGGCTTGCAGCACCAAAGTTGTATTGTGTTTGAAAGGCTGGCAGGTATGCTTTTGAGGAACAGGAGAACAAGTGATGAGAGGAAGAAAAAAGGATATGAGGCCATGTAACGAAGAAGATGCAGACTGAAAGGTTAAGAGGTTACTCCCCAAGAACCTCACTACTGGACCCACTGGCACAACTATCTCTGAAGTCACTCCTTCTCCTTATTATACAGTACAGTCTAGGTTAGTTTGAACACAAAATAATTGTGTTTGTAAAATCTGGGTCATTTTGACAGAAGCAGTCTAGAGAGAAATTTTTATATGTGGTTATCCAACAGATCTCAGAAAACAGCATCCTTCACATGCGGTTATGGACAATGACCTCTAACCAAGCTTAGCTGCAATGAAAACAACATTTTTTACATAGCTTAGCCTTTAGCATTTTTAGTATTTTGCTGGAAAGTTTCAAGTATAGCGTAGAATAATTGCAAAATGTACTCCTGCATACTTTTGAAAATAGCCGAAAGTGCCTTAGACCAATGTGGTACATGCAGCATAATGTGGTGTTACTTAAAATGCATGTATCAATCTCAAGCTCCTTGTTGATTTATCTCTTTAGAAAGTGATAGAAAGATGACATTCTGTAGTGGGCATTTGTCAAAGTCACTTGGCATACTGTTCTTTTGGATAGTCTGTTAAATGTTAGAAGGATGGAGCTCATCTCATACTATGTATGATCAAAGCTTTCTGATGTTTATGAAGACTCACCTGACCTCAGTGGACTGGGACACTGGGACACCTTTTATCTTGGTTTTTACTTTCTTAATAGTTAAGTCTTTTCACAAAATCTGTGCATTGCTCCTGTTTTCTTATCTACTGAGGAATACTCATCAGCTAAATGCCTCTTGCAGTCTGTCCTTACCACAGAAACATATGACAGGAAGCTGGTCCTTAAGAAGTTTCTTACTTAGATGATAACACTGTTAAATGAACATGTTATTCTTACATGAGAGAGAAAGAAACAAGAAATACATGAATCTTTCTCAACATTTGATGCACATGACATTGGAATCTGTGTGATTCAAGCCTCATGTATAGTTTGGCTATAGGCATGTATGTATTACTTGCACAAGTGTCTATTTGCCTTGGTA